>NC_135977.1:4324434-4359434 GCF_053455715.1 Rhinoraja longicauda
AGCCACAAGGAGGGGTTGGATAGACTTGGCCTGTTTTCTCTGGAGCATCAGTGGTCGAGGGGAAGCCTGATGGAAGTGTACTGGCACTAAGGGCAGCGGTAGAGTTGCTGCCTCACAGCACCAGAGACCCGGGTTCCATCCCGACCACGGGCGCTGCCTGTACGGAGTTTGCACCTTTTCCCGTGACCCGCGTGGGTTTTCTCCGGATGCTTTAGGTAGATGTTTCGTTTCGAGATACAGCGTGGAAACAGGCCCTTCGGCCCACCGAGTTACATAGAGTTACATAGACAATAGGTACAGGAGTAGGCCATTCGGGCCTTCGAGCCAGCACCGCCCTTCAATATGATCACGGCTGATCATCCTACATCAATACCCCGTTCCTGCTTTCTCCCCATACCCGTGCCGACCAGCGATCCCCACACACTAACACTATCCTACACACACACACACACACACACAACACACACACGCACGCACGCACGCACGCACGCACGCACGCACGCACGCACGCACGCACGCACGCACACACCACACACACACACACACACGCGGGACAATTTTTACCTTTATACCAAGCCGATTAACCTACAAACCAGCACGTCTTTGGAGTGTGGGAGGAAACTGAAGATCTCGGGGGAAAAACCCAGGCAGGTCACGGGGAGAACGTACAAACTCCGTACAGGCAAGCACCCTCAGTCGGGATCGAACCCGGGTCCCTGGCGCTGTGAGGCAGCGACTCTAACCGCTGCGCCACCGTGCCGCCCATCTCCAGTCTGAAGAAGGGTCTCAACCCGAAACGTCACCCATTCCTTCTCTCCAGAGATGCTGCCTGACCCGCTGAGTTACTCCAGCATTTTGTGTCTACTTTCGACTGAAACCAGCATCTGCAGTTTTTTCTCCCCCTCCATCCACTGGAGGGTGCTGTGTTGAATTGAATTAAATTGAATTGAATCTATATACTAAAACTCTTGTTTGTTTGTTCGTTTGTTTGTTTCCTGAACTACGGCCAAAACGGTACACGATAGCGCGACAATTTTAGGCCCACTACTACTCACCGTCGTCCCTTTGGTGCTAATGGAACAAGTTTCATTGAAATCGGTGTTATATGTTTAAAGTTATCAACATTTAAAAGTTTAAATCTATCTCCTAGGGAGGGAGGGGGGAGGGGGGAGGGAGGGGGAAGGAGGGAGGGAGGGGGGAGGGGGTGGATAGGGGGAGAATGGAGTGAGGGGAGACAGGAAAGGGAGGGAGGGAGGGGTGGAGGGAGGGAGGGGGAGGGAGGGAGGGGAATGGTGGGCGGAGAGGGCGTGAGGGAGAGGGAGGGGGTGAGGGAGGGAGGAATGGAATGGGGGGGCGGAGAGGGGGGGAGGGGGGGGGAGGGGGGGGAGGAGAGGGTGCTGCACCAATGCAGAACAGGTTTGGGCCCAACGGGTCCACTTGGTCTAGTAGATTTTATTGGCCAAGTATGTACACATACAAGGAATGTGCCTTGGTGCTCCGCTCACAAGTAACAACACGAACATACAGTAAAAATTACGAATAATACATTATAACTTACACATGCGAAGAATGAAATAAAATACCAGAGCTAAAAGAGACTACAGACTTTGGTTGTTGAGTAGAGCTACCACTCGTGCGGAAAAAGCTGTTTTTATGTCCGGCTGTGGCTGCTTTGACAGTCCGGAGTCGCCTTCCAGAGGAAGTGCTTCGAAGAGTTTGTGGCCAGGGTGAGAGGGGTCAGAGATGATCTTGCCCGCTCGCTTCCTGGCCCTTGCAGTGTACAGTTCGTCAATGGGGGGAAGGTTGCAGCCCAACAACCTTCTCAGCTGTGCGAACGATCCGTTGCAGCCTCCGGATGCGTGCTTGGTGGCTGAGCCAAACCAGACCGTGATGGAGAAGGTGAGGACGGAAAGATGCCGGTTTAAATCGAAGGCAGACACAAAATGCTGGAGTAACTCAGCGGGTCAGGCAGCATCTCAGGAGAGAAGGAAGGGGTGACGTTTCGGGTTGAGACCCTTCTTCAGACTCGGTGAGGACAGACTCTATGATGGCAGTATAAAACTGGACCATCATCGCCTGTGGCAGATTGGAGAGACCACATTTAGTCCTCCCACCATAGAAACATAGAAACATAGAAAATAGGTGCAGGAGGAGGCCATTCAGCCCTTCGAGCGAGCACTGCCATTCATTGTGATCACGGCTGATCGTCCACAATCAGTAACCCGTGCCTGCCTTCTCCCCATATTCCTTGATTCCACTAGCCCCCAGAGCTCTATCCAACTCTCTCTTAAATCCATCCAGTGATTTGGCCTCCACTGCCCTCAGTGGCAGAGAATTCCACAAATTCACAACACTCTGGGTGGAAAAGTTCCTCTCACCTCAGTTTTAAACGGCCTCCCCTTTATTCTAAGACTGTGTGGCCCCTGGTTCTGGACTCCCCCAACATTGGGAACATTTTTCCTTCATCTAGCTTGTCCAGTCCTTTTATTATTTTATACGTCTCTATAAGATCCCCCCTCGTCCTTCTAAACTCCAGTGAATACAAGCCCAGCCTTTTCAATCTTTACTTAGGAGTAAAATTAGGCCATTCGGCCCATCGAGTCTACTCCACCATTCAATCATGGCTGATCTTTGCCTCCTAACCCCATTCTCCTGCCTTCTCCCCATAACCCCTTGACACCTGTTCTGGTCAAGAATTTGTCTACTTCTGCATTTAAAAATATCCCCTGACTTGGCCTCCACAGCCCTCTGTGGCAATGAGTTCCACAGATTCACCACCCTCTGACTAAAGAAGTTCCTCCTCATCTCCTTTCTAAAAGAGCGCCCTTTAATTATGAGGCTGTGACCTCTGGTCCTAGACTCTCCCACCAGTGGAGACATCCTCTCCACATCCACTCTATCCAAGCCTTTCACCGTGCTGTGAGTTTCCAAAGGGTGAGGTGGGAGGGATAGATCTGCCGTGATTGAATGGCGGAGCGCGCCTGACGGGCCGAATGGCCTGATTCTGCTCCTATCGCTGATGGATTTATGCAGTTGGTCCGACAATCTCCTCAGGCACGTTCTTGCGTTGTGCCAACCACTGTTCACTCCGTTAACTAATTGACAGCCCGCGAATTACAGTCGTTGCAAAGGCCCTTCCTCTGGCGATCGTGCGAAGCGTTTCTCAGACGGAGTTTATCCTGCTGTGGAAACACTTTAATCAGGATGTGCTCGGTTCAATACTGTAATAACCTGCACGCAATTAATCACCGTCTGCGATGGATCTTCCGCGTAATGCTGAACAACGTGTGCACAGATATGACAACTGCTTGTGTTATTTTCAAAATGCTGGAGTAACTCAGCGGGTCGGGCAGCATCTCAGGAGAGAAGGAATGGGCGACGTTTCGGGTCGAGACCCTTCTTCAGACTGAAGTGACTGTTTTGTGTTACGTTGCTGAGTGGATTAGTCTGAGAAGGGTCTCGACCCGAAACGTCACCCATTCCTTCTCTCCCGAGATGCTGCCTGACCTGCTGAGTTACTCCAGCATTTTGTGAATAAATCGATTTGTACCAGCATCTGCAGTTATTTTCTTATGCTGAGTGGATTAGCTTTGCTCCACTCATTTATATTAAAAAGAAAATGCAAAAAAAGTACTTCTGGACTGTTACTTCACAATGAAAGAGCCCCCTCCCTTTACCCAAACCTACACGTTTGAGTTCTCTTCCAGTTTCAGAGATACAGCGTGGAAGCACACTTGTTCTACGTTAGAAGATTAACGAGTGTTTCATCGTCGTGTGTCCCAGATAGGACCATGAGATTCTCACTTGCTGCACAGCACAGAGGAATACAGAAACATAGTGCACTGTAAACAACGTGATAAGATTTAGAGAATTTAGAGAAACTCAGCGCGGAAACAGGCCCTTCGGCCCACCGAGTCCGCGCCGACCAGCGATCCCCGCACATTAACACTATCCTACACACACTGCGGACAATTTTTACATTTACCCAGTCAATTAACCTACAAACCTGCACGTCTTTGGAGTGTGGGAGGAAACCGAAGATCTCGGAGAAAACCCACGCAGGTCACGGGGAGAACGTACAAACTCCGTACAGACGGCGCCCGTAGTCGGGATCGAACCTGAGTCTCCGGCGCTGCGTTTGCTGTAAGGCGGCAACTCTACCGCTGCGCCACCGTGCCGCACCCTAAACCAGAAAAAAAGTTCAGTATCAGTAGTAAGAAGGAACTGCAGATGCTGGTTTAAACCGAAGATAGACACAGAGCGCTGGAGTGACTCGGTGGGACAGGCAGCATCTCTGGAGAGAAGGAATGGGTGACGTTTCGGCTCGAGACCATTCTGTCATGGGCCTCCTCCAGTGCCATAGTGAGGCCCACTGGAAATTGGAGGAACAGCACCTCATATTTCGCTTGGGCAGTTTGCAGCCCAGTGGTATGAACATTGACTTCTCCAACTTTAGATAGTTCCTCTGTCCCTCCCTTCCCCTCCCCCTTCCCAGTTCTCCCTCTATCTTCCCGTCTCCACCTATATCCTTCCTTTGTCCCGCCCCCCAACATCAGTCTGAAGAAGGGTCTCGACCCGAAACGTCGCCCATTCCTTCTCTCCTGAGATGCTACCTGACCTGCTGAGTTACTCCAGCATTTTGTGAATAAATACCTTCGATTTGTACCAGCATCTGCAGTTATTTTCTTATACGACCTTTCTGTCCTGGGCCTCCTCCATTGTCAGAGTGAGGCCCAGCGCAAATTGGAGGAACAGCATCTCACATTTTGCTTGGGCAGCTCACACCCCAGCGGTATGAACATTGACTTCTCCAACTTCAAGTAACCCCGGCATTCCCTCTCTCTCCATCCCTCCCCCACCCAAATCACACCAGCTTCTCGTTCTCACCCAACACACAGCTAACAATGGCCTGTTTCCTTGACCATCGTTGCTTTTTTGCGTATCTCTCATTCGCTGTTCTGTATCTCTCTCTCTACATCACCGTCTGTATATCTCGTTTCGCTTTCCCGTGATTTTCAGTCTGAAGAAAGGTCTCGCCCCGAAACGTCACCCATTCCTTCTCTCCAGAGACGCTGCCTGTCCCACTGAGTTTGTGTCTATCTTCGGTGTAAACCGGCACCTGCAGTTCCTTCCTACACAGATATTTATTTGGAACTGGCACGGTGGCGCAGCGGGTAGAGCTGCTGCCTCACAGCGCCAGAGACCCGGGTTCCATCCTGACTACGGGCGCTGTCTGTACGGAGTTTGCACGTTCTCCCCGTGGCCTGCGTGGGTTTTCTCCGGGATCTCTGGTTTCCTCCCGCACTCCAAAGACGTGCAGGTTTGTCGGTTAATTGGCTTGGTGTAAATGTAAATTATCCCTAGTGCGTGTAGGATAGTGTTAGTGTGCGGGGATCGCTGGTCGGCGCGGACTCGGTGGGCCGAAGGGCCTGTTTCCGCGCTGTATCTCTAAACTATACTAAACAGTCTCTGTCTCCCAGGACACACGTTCGAGGGAATGCAAAACTAGGCCTGAAAGCCATTTGAGAAAATCATCTTAAGACAGGCGGCCGGGAAAAAGAAATAGATTTTATCCCCAACATTATTATTCTCGTTATAAGGCAATTATTTGCAATTGAGATTGGAAGCACGTAAGAAAGTTTTACACAATGTATAATCAGCTCATTAACCAGGACAGTTATTATTCATTGCAGGGCTAGGATTTTGTTGGAACACACTTCCAGTTCCAGTCTGAAGAAGGGTCTCGATCCGAAACGTCACCCATCCCTTCTCTCCAGAGATGCTGCCTGTCCCGCTGAGTTACTCCAGCATTTTGTGTCTACGGTTTAAACCAGCGTCTGCAGTTCCTTCCTATACTTTCAGTTTAGTTTAGATTAGAGTTACAGCGCGGAAACAGGCCCTTCGGCCCACCGAGTCCGTACCGACCAGCGATCCCCGCACACTAACACTATCCTACACACACTAGGGACAGTTTACAATTTTACCACTTGTTTTACCACTGCGAAACCAACAAGCCCACATGAACAGCGGGGAGTTTTAAACAGCGGCTTTTACTCAGCGGGTCAGGCAGCATCTGTGGAGAACATGGATAGGTGGCGTTTCACAGAGTGCTGGAGTAACTCAGCGGGTCAGGCAGCATCTGTGGAGAACATGGATAGGTGGCGTTTCACAGAGTGCTGGAGTAACTCAGCGGGTCAGGCAGCATCTGTGGAGAACATGGATAGGCGACGTTTCACAGAGTGCTGGAGTAACTCAGCGGGTCGGGCAGTGTCTCTGGGCTTGGAGTCCGGGCGAGTTGGCGGGTGGCTGGGGTAGAGGGACAAGGATCGGGGGAGTCGATGGTCGGGGCCTGCGGGAGGGGGGGGGGAGGGGGAGGGGAGAGGTGGGAGGGGGAGGGGGAGGGAATGGGGAGGGAGGGAGGGAGGGGGGAAGGGAAGGGGGAGGGGAGAGGGGGGGAAGGGGAGGGGGAGGGGAGAGGGGAGGAAGGGGAGGGGGGAGGGGTGGGAGGGAGGGATGGGGGGAGGGAGGATGAGGGGAGGTGTGCGGGGAAGGGCCAGCGTTGGCAATGGCGGGGGGGAGCGGACTGGTTGAGACCGGGGAGGCGGTGTGGGTCAGCGGGCGACCACGGTAGCCATTGGCAACACCGTCAACCGTCACCAAAACCCGTCCTAAAGATGTCCTCAAAAACAAGGGCGTACTTTGCTGAATTTGAGAACTTTGGTTTAGTTCAGTTTAGAGTCACAGAGTGATATAGTGTGGAAACAGGCCCTTCGGCCCAACTTGCCCACACTGGCCAACAATGTCCCAGCTACACTAGTCCCACCTGCCTGCGCTTGGTCCATATCCCTCCAAACCCGTCCTATCCATGTACCTGTCCAACTGCTTCTTAAGTGATGGGATAGTCCCAGCCTCAACTACCTCCTCCGGCAGCTCGTTCCATACAACCACCACCCTCTGTGTGAAACAGTTACCCCTCAGATTCCTATTAAATCTTTTCCCCTTCACCTTGAACCTTCCTCTTCACCTTGAACCTATGTCCTCTGGTCCTCGATTCCCTTACTCTGGGCAAGAGACTCTACCCGATCTATTCCTCTCATGATTTTGTACACCTCTATAAGATCGCCCCTCATCCTCCTGCGCTCCTTGGAATAGAGTCCCAGCCTGCTCAACCTCTCCCTGCAGCTCACACCCTCTCAACCCCATTCTCCTGCCTTTCTCTCCATCAAAAATGGATCAGCCATGATTGAACGGCAGAGTAGAGTCGGTAGACCGAATGGCCTAATTCTGCTCCTGTGACCTCCAAACTTATGAACTTACGACGTATCTTTACGAGGATGCAGCCAGGACTAGAGGGTGTGAGCTGCAGGGAGAGGTTGAGCAGGCTGGGACTCTATTCCATGGAGCGCAGGAGGATGAGGGGCGATCTTGTAGAGGTGTACAAAATCATGAGAGGAATCCCTGACACTCTCACGGCACGGTGGCGCAGCGGTAGAGTTGCTGCTTTGCAGCGAATGCAGCGCCGGAGACCCGGGTTCGATCCCGACTACGGGCGCCGTCTGTACGGAGTTTGCACGCTCTCCCCGTGACCTGCGTGGGTTTTCTCCGAGATCTTCGGTTTGCTCCCACACTCCAAAGACGTGCAGGTTTGTAGGTTAATCGGCTTGGTGTAAATGTAAAAATTGTCCCTAGTGGGTGTGGGATAGTGTTTAGTGTGCGGGGATAGCTGGTCGGCACGGACCCGGTGGGCCGAAGGGCCTGTTTCCGCGCTGTATCTCGAAACTTACTAATCAAAGGACACCGTTCAGAGGCACCTTGGTCCAAACGTGGGCAAGGTGAGACTAGTGTAGCTGGGACACGTTGGCCGGTGTGGGCAAAATTGGGCCGAAGGGCCTGTTTCCGCGCTGTACCACTCTTTGACTCTAGGTAGTGGGAAGATTAATTACAGTATTGCTTCCTTAAAGATTTTTATTAAACCGTTTCCAAGCCACTGGAGCTTGGCAGTCATAGTCTAGTAAACTGGCATATTTTAATATATTGTACAACAAACTCACTGGAAATATACATATGTATTTAAAGTTGAACAAGTTGACACACGGCCTCTACTAAGATTAACCAGTCGCCTTCTCTGCTTCCCAAGTGTACAAATGAAGTTGTACTGATGAATGTGCATAGTTGCCTTCTGAAGTCAGTAGATTTAAAAACGCAGTAGATTTACAGTGTCGGAAAGAACTGCAGATGCTGGTTCACACTGAAGGCAGACACAAAACGCTGGAGTAACTCAGCGGGTCAGGCAGCGTCCCTGGAGAGAAGGAATGGGCGACGTTTCGGGTCGAGACCCTTAACAGGTCTGAAGAAGGGTCTCGACCCGAAACGTCGCCCATTCCTTCTCTCCAGGGACACTGCCTGTCCTTCAGACCTGTTCTTCTCTCCCGAGATGCTGCCTGAGTTACTCCAGCAGTTTTTTGGTATCTGCCTTCGGTGTAAACCAGCATCTGCAGTTCCTCCCCACGCAAAACCTACGAGACCTGCGCGTCTTTGGAGTGCGGGAGGAAACCGAGGATCTCGGAGAAAACCCACGCGGGTCACGGGGAGAACGTACAAGCTCCGTACAGACGGCGCCCGTAGTCGGGATGGAACCCGGGTCTCCGGCGCTGTGAGGAAGCGACTCTACCGCCGCGCCACCGTGACCGCCCAGGTTAATTGGCCGTCTGTAAATTACCGCCTGGCGCGTTGGTCAGCGGTGGAAATCTGTGTGGAGTTAACGGAAAGGCCGAAAAATGGGATCAGTGTAAATCAGGGGCTCGATGGCCTCTGACGTATGAGACCCTGGCTATGACAATATTGAATGAACAGGCACTGTGAATGCAGGGAGAGTTTTTGCACGGGGTTTTTGCTTTGCTTATATTTTTTTATCACTGAAGAAAATTCATTTTGGACGGTCAGAATATGCCAAGCACAAGCAGTGTCAAGTCTGCTTGAGTTTCCACCCCTTTGTTAAGGCCTGCCAACTACTCTCTGAGTGGCTTTGCCCTTGTCCAACATGCCGGTGAACAATGACAGCCATTTTCTCTTCTTGGATTAGAAGTGTGGATTAAAACAAGTGACAAATTCACGACCCTCACACCCACAACATTCGGGGGGTATGGGGAGAAAGCAGGAACGGGGAACTGATTGTGGATGATCAGCCATGATCACATTGAATGGCGGGGCTGGCTCGAAGGGCCGAATGGCCTATTTTCTACGTTTCTATGTTTCCATGAGGGACCGTTTATCTCCCGCAGTTAGAAACAAAGAACTGCAGATGCTGGCTAATGCACAAAAGGACGCAAAGTGCTGGAGTAACTCAGTAGCGTTGCCACCTCACAGCGCCAGAGACTCCGGTTCGATCCTGACTACGGGCGATGTCTGTACGGAGTTTGTACGTTCTCCCCGTGACCACGTGGGTTTTCTCCAGGTGCTCCAGATTCCTCCCGCACTCCGACGACGTGCAGGTTTGTAGGATAACTGGCTTTGGTAAAGTTGTAAATTGTCCCTAGTGTGTGTAGGATGGTGTTAGTGTGCGAGGATCGCTGGTCGGCGCGGACTCGGTGGGCCGAAGGGCCTGTTTCCGCGCTGTATCTCTAATCTGAACTAAACTCTACTGTGGCACAAGTGACAGAAAATGTTAACGGTGGTCACGGGATGAATGTGTCACAATACACAGTGCATCGCACCCTGCTGTGTATGGGGCTACACACGGAGGACCAACAGCATATTATGCAGGTGGTCATAATGTTTTGGCTCATCAGGTCATAATGTTTTGGCTGATCGGTGTATACATACACACACACACACACACACACACACACACACACACACACACACACACACACACACACACACACACACACACACACACACACACGTATGTATGTATATTTTTGTTCTGTATCTATATATACTGAACACATGTATATACACAAACACACACACACACACACACACACACACACACACACGCACACACACACACACACACACACACACACACACACACACACACACACACACGCATACATATATTATATTTATATATATATATAGATCCTGAACCTATTTCTCGTTTATTATATTGTTTACAATGTACAATGTTTACATATTCTGTTGTGCTGCTGCAAGTATAATTCTCGTTGTTCAGTCTGGGACATGTGACCGTTAAACATCTCTTGCGAAGTAAACAATATTTGCCAATGTCGTCCAGCCTTGTAAAAGCACCAATATAATTTTCGTTGTGCACACGACACTTTCACTGGATGGGCCTCGCGTCAACCTCCAGCAAACAGTTTCACCTCTTTACAAAGCACCAACCACCGGCTGAGCTAAGAGTCCGTTCAGAACACCTGTGGTCAAGAACACTAGTGGACACCGAAATGCAGAACAGTACTAGGTGTGTAGGAAGGAACTGCAGATGCTGGTTTACACCAGAGATGGACATAATGTGCTGGAGTAACTCAGCATCTCTGGAGAGAAGGAATGGGTGACGTTTCAGGGTGAGATAAGGTCATAAGGAATGGGACCATCAAGTCTACTTCGCCATTCAATCATGGCTGATCTATCTCATGTGTGTGTGCGTTAGGGTTGCCAACCGTCCCGTATTAGCCGGGACATCCATGATTTTGGGCTAACTTGGTTTGTCTCGTACGGGACCACCCTTGTCCGGGGCCGGGGGGGGGGGCGCTGTAGGTCCGGACACTGTAGGTCCGGACACTGTAGGTCTGGACAGTGTAGGCCCGGACAGTGTAGGTCCGGACAGTGTAGGCCCGGACAGTGTAGGCCCGGACAGTGTAGGCCCGGACAGTGTATGTCCAGACAGGGTAGGCCCGGACAGTGTAGGTCCGGACAGTGTAGGCCCAGACAGTGTAGGCCCGGACAGTGTAGGCCCAGACAGTGTAGGCCCGGACAGTGTAGGCCTAGACAGTGTAGGCCCGGACAGTGTAGTCACGGAGGCCCGGGCGCCACCTAATGGAGGTTGCGTAACAACCCGCCTCCCGGCCCGGGCGGCCGCCATTGGTGGAGCGGGAGCACGTGGCCACTGGCTGGGCGAAGGTCACGTGAGGCGCGGGACGGTGACGTCACCCTTTGTCCCGTATTTGGGAGTGAGATAGTTGGCCACCCCTAGTGTGCATGTGCATGTGCATGCATGCGTGTGCGTGTGCGTGTGCGCATGCGTGTGTGTGTGTGTGTGTGTGTGTGTGTGTCTGTGTAAGCGTGTGCATGTGCATGTGTGTGTGTGTCTTTCTGGGCTGACTGTTGAGCCTCCAGCTTCATGTGTGCTAAGAACAGCGGGTTCCACAAGAACCGTGGTTTCAAGGCTGCATGAAGTCCTGTGGTTTCAGGAGGCAGCCGGGCAACACTGTCTGTGCAAAGTGCTCTCCAGTGTCACAATCCTCTTAGAGCAGCCACCTGTCAATAAACATATGTGTAATGAATAGGCTTCATAACCAGAAGCAATGTACCTGGGTGTTGGGAGTAGGACTGTTGACAGATGCTAATCTAGCTTGTTACTGCTATAGACAGACTCAGAGAGTGCTGCTTATTATCAGATCTATAGCTTTCGATGAGTGATTCTCAGTTAATCTGTGGCTGGCTGGGAAGACAAAAGTGATGATGATTGAACTGCAAAGAAACGTAGAAACTAGGGTTGCCAACTGTCCCGTATTAGCCGGGACATCCCGTATTTTGGGCTGAATTGGTTTATCCCGTACGAGACCGCCCTTGTCCTGTATTAGGCCTGGATGGCGCTGTAGGCCCAGATACTGTAGGCCTGGACACTGTAGGCCCGGACACTGTAGGCCCGGACACTGTAGGCCCGGACACTCTAGGCCCGGACACTGTAGGTCCAGATGCTGTAGGCCTGGACACTGTAGGCCCGAACACTGTAGGCCAGGACACTGCACGCCAGGACACTGTAGGCCCAGACACTGTAGGCCCGGACACTGTAGGCCCAGACACTGTAGGCCCGGACACTGTAGGCCCAGACACTGTAGGCCCGGACACTGTAGGCCCGGACACTGTAGGCCCGGACACTGTAGGCCCGGACACTGTAGGCCCAGACACTGTAGGCCCGAACACTGTAGGCCAGGATACTGTAGGCCCGGACACTGTAGCCCTGGGCTGTCGGCCCAGACAGTGTAGGCCCGGGTGCCCGGGCACCACCTAACGGAGGTTGCATAGCAACCCGCCTCCCGGCCTGGGCGGTAGCCATTGATGGAGCGGGAGCACGTGGCCGCTGGCTGGCTGAGGGTCACGTGGGGCGCGGGGCAGTGTTGTCACCCTTTGTCCCTTATTTGGGAGTGAGGAAGTTGGCAACCCTAATGATGATTGAACTACAAAAAAACATAGAAACATAGAAAGTAGGTGCAGGAGTAGGCCATTTAGCCCTTCGAGCCAGTACCGCCATTCATTGTGATCATGGCTGATCATCCAAAATCAATATACAAGCCTAGTCGGCTCCAGTCTTTCAACATATGACAGTCCTGCCATTCCGGGAATTAACCTGGTAAACCTACGCTGCACGCCCTCAATAGCAAGAATATCCTTCCTCAAATTTGGAGACCAAAACTGCACACAGTACTCCAGGTGCGTTCTCACTAGGGCCCTGTACAACTGCAGAAGGACCTCTTTGCTCCTATACTCAACTCCTCTTGTTATGAAGGCCAACATCCCATTGGCTTTTATGTGCGGGTGTCAGAGGTTGTGGGGAGAAGGCAGGAGAATGGGGTTGAGAGGGAGAGAGATAGATCAGCCATGATTGAATGGCAGAGGAGACTTGATGGGCCGAATGGCCTAATTCCGTTCCTGGAGCTTGTGAACTTTTATGAACAGCGGGTGCAGTTGATCAGGTTGGATGGGGTGCAAGTGAACCTCTGTCTCACCTGCAAGTGTTATCAAAGAAAAGCGTTGGAGTATACAAGGTCAGGAGGAATTCTGGTGGCCTCATCTGCGCCATCCATCGGCCTCACTGGAGACCCTCGGACTATCCTTGATCGGACTTAATGGCTTTATCTTGCATTAAACGTTATTCCCTTTATCGTTTATCTGTACACTCGATTGTACTTATTTCACGAAATGCCGGAGTAACTCAGCAGGTCAGGCAGCATCTCAGGAGAGAAGGAATGGGCGACGTTTCGGGTCGAGACCCTTCTTCAGTCTGAAGAATCTTCAGTCTGAAGAAGGGTCTCGACCCGAAACGTCGCCCATTCCTTCTCTCCTGCGACGCTGCCTGACCTGCTGAGTTACTCCAGCATTTTGTGAAATAAATACCTTCGATTTGTACCAGCATCTGCAGTTATTTTCTTATACTTACTGTACACTCGATTGTAATCATGTAGTCTTCCCACTGACTGGATAGCACACAACAAACGTTTTTCTCTGTACCTCGGTACACGTGACAATAAACTTGGTACACCAGTCACTGAGAGTTGGCGTGCAGGTACAGCAGGCAGTGAAGAAAGCTAATGGCGTGTTGGCCTTCATAACGAGAGGATTTCAGTATAGGAGTAACGAGGTTCTTCTGCAGTTGTACAGGGGCCCTGGTAAGACCACATCTGGAGTATTGTGCACAGTTTTGGTCTCCTAATTTGAGGAAGGACATCCTTGTAATTGAGGCAGTGCAGCGTAGGTTCACGAGATTGATCCCTGGGATGGCGGGACTGTCATACGAGGAAAGATTGAAAAGACTAGGCTTGTATTCACAGGAGTTTAGAAGGATGAGGGAGGAATCTTGTAGAGACACATACAATTATAAAGGGACTAGACAAGCTAGATGCAGGAGAAATGTTCCCATTGTTGGGAGTGTCCAGAACCAGGGGTCACAGTCTTAGAATAAAGGGGAGGCCATTTAAAACTGAGGTGAGAAGGAACTTTTTCAACCAGAGAGTTGTGAATTTGTGGAATTCTCTGCCACAGAGGGCAGTGGAGGCCAAATCACTGGATGGATTTAAGAGAGAGTTAGATAGAGCTCTAGGGGCTAGTGGAATCAAGGGATATGGGGAGAAGGGCGGCACGGTGGCACAGCGGTAGAGTTGCTGCTTTACAGCGAATGCAGCGCCAGAGACTCCGGTTCGATCCTGACTACGGGTGCTGCACTGTAAGGAGTTTGTACGTTCTCCCCGTGACCTGCGTGGGTTTTCTCCGAGATCTTCGGTTTCCTCCCACACTCCAAAGACGTACAGGTATGTAGGTTAATTGGCTGGGTAAATGTAAAAATTGTCCCTAGTGGGTGTAGGATAGTGTTAATGTATGGGGATCGCTGGGCGGCACGGACTTGGAGGGCCGAAAAGACCTGTTTCCGGCTGTATATATATGATATGATGATATGATAAGGCAGGCACGGGTTACTGATTGTGGATGATCAGCCATGATCATATTGAATGTTGGTGCTGGCTCAAAGGGCCGAATGGCCTTCTCCTGCACTTATATTCTATGTTTCTATGTTTCTAATAAACTAAGCTGAACTAAACTGGTACACTGCAGGTTACTACAGCAAGGTTAAACTGAAGGGCTACTTTCTGACATGCGTTCTGAATTTGATTGTTTAATTTGTGCGGAGGGCTGAAAGGTCAGCAGGCTTCGCTTGTCAGTAGACAAGGCTGGCATGATGCACTGAAACAGTGTGCAAGGCAGCAATATCCTCCCATGCTTAAACAAGACTTAATTCAAAGTGGGTCATGGGAGCCCGGAGACAGAAGCTCGACAGAGAGTGCACGGATCGGCAAACGACATATTGAGCGGGGGGGGGGGGGGGGGGGGGGGGCTGGTCCATCTCGGGGGGGGCTGGCCTCTCCACTAGGGTTGCCAACCGTCCTGCATTAGACAATAGACAATAGGTGCAGGGGGAGGCCATTCGGCCCTTCGAGCCAGCGCCGCCATTCAATACGATCACGGCTGATCATCCTACATCAATACCCCGCTCCTGCTTTCTCCCCATATCCACGCCGACCAGCGATCCCCGCACACTAACACTATCCTACACACACACACGCACACATTCAAGAGAGAGCTAGATAGAGCTCTTAAGGATAGCGGAGTCAGGGGGTAGTGCCGCACTGGTGAGCAAGGCAAAGCAGCGCCTTTACCACCTCAGGCAGCTGAGGAAATTCAGAGTGTCTCCGAGGATCCTTCATTGCTTCTACTCTGGGGCTGTAGAGTGCATCCTGTCCGGCAACATTACAGTCTGGTTTGGGAACAGCTCTGCCCAGGGCAGGAAGGCCCTGCAGAAAGTAGTGCGTTCGGCTGAACGCACCATGGGAACTACACTCGTCCCCCTGCAGCACCTATACATCAGGAGGTGCAGATCCAGAGCCAGTAACATTATGGGGGACCCCTACCACCCCAGCAACGGACTGTTCCAGATGCTACGGTCAGGCAAACGCCTCCGCTGTCACGCTGTGAAAACGGAGAGGATGAGACGGAGTTTCTTCCCACAGGCCATCAGGACTGTTAACTCTCATATCACCAGGGACTAATTTAATTTACTGACAAAGTGCTGGAGTAACTCAGCGGGTCAGGCAGCATCTCGGGAGAGAAGGAATGGGTGACGTTTCTTCAGACTGAAGAAGGGTCTCGACCCGAAACGTCACCCATACCTTCTCTCCCGAGATGCTGCCTGACCTGCTGAGTTACTTTTGTGAATAAATACCTTCGATTTGTACCAGCATCTGCAGTTATTTTCTTATATATATAATTTAATTTACTGTATTAATTTATTTTTTGTGTTGTGTCTTTTAAAAAAAAAATCTGTTTTGCAGTTTAGCACAATCCGCAGGCATTGCCACTTTCATTTTACTGCACATCTTGTATGTGTATGTGACAAATAAACTCGACTTGACTTGACTTGACTTAGCAGAGCAAAGTCCATGGTTATCTGGTGCTGAAATAGCGTTGTGATCCCAAATATACAAAATAATGAGTGGAATAGATCGGGTAGATGCACAGAGTCTTGTGCCCAGAGTAGGGGAATCGAGGACCAGAGGACACAGGTTTAAGGTGAAGGGGAAAAGATTTAATAGGAACCTGAGGGGTAACTTTCTCACACAAAGGGTGGTGGGTGTACGGAACGAGCTGCCGGAGGAGGTAATTGAACACCAGTCCGCCTAAACCTACCTGATCTAGGTTTGGGCGGCACGGTTGCGCAGCGGTAGAGTTGCCGCCTTAGAGCGAATGCAGCGCCAGAGACTCAGGTTCGATCCTGACTACGGGCGCCGTCTGTACGGAGTTTGTACGTTCTCCCCGTGACCTGCACGGGTTTTCTCCGAGATCTTCGGTTTCCTCCCACACTCCAAAGACGTACAGGTATGTAGGTTAATTGACTGGATAAATGTAAAAATTGACCCTAGTGGGTGTAGGATAGTGTTAGTGTGCGGGGATCGCTGGGCGGCGCGGACCCGGCGGGCCGAAGGGCCTGTTTCCGCGCTGTATCTCTGAACTAAATCTCAAAACTAAACTAAACTAAACAGCAACAAATAGGATGTTTATAGAAGATCGTAAAATGGCTTAAGATCCTTTACAAGAGTATTAGCAAGCAGAATGTTTTGACACCAAGGAAATACTGAGGCAGCTGATCGGTATCTTGGCCACTGAATTAGGTTTTAATGGGCGCATTAAGGAGAGACGCAGAGTGAAAAAGGTTAAAGGGATCAGGGACGAAATTCAAGAGCTTGTTGGTTGAAGGCACAGTAGATAATAGTTCAGTTCAGTTTAATTTATTGTCACGTGTACCGAGGTACAGTGAAAAGCTTTTGTTGCGTGCTAACCAGTCAGCGAAAAGACAAGGCATGATTACAATTGAGCCGGTTACAGTGTACACATACATGATAAGGGAATAACGTTTAGTGCAAGGTAAAGCCAGCAAAGTCCGATCAAGGAGAGTCCGAGGGTCTCCGATGAGGTAGATGGTATTTCAGGACTGCTCTCTGGTTGTGGTACAATGGTTCAGTTGCCTGATAACAGCCGGGAAGAAACTGCCCCTGAATCTGGAGCTGTGCGTTTCCACACTTCTGTACCTCTTGCCCCGGTGGGAGAGGGGAGAAGAGGGAGTGACCGGGGGTGAGACTGGTCCTTGATGATGCTGCTGGCCTTGCCGAGGCAGCGTGAGGTGTAGATGGAGTCGGTGGAAGGGAGGTCGGATTAAGGGATATGGGGAGAAGGCAGGCAGCCATGATCACAATGAATGGCCAAATGGCCTCCTCCTGCACCTATGTTCCATGTTTCTATGTTAACTTGGCATAAGTTGGGATACGAGCCGTAATTTTACACTCCAAACTCTGATGTGAATTGCACTTAAATCCCTCCCAGGGGCATACGTTTTGGGTCGAGACCCATTCTTCAGACCCTGGAGAAGGTCTTCAGGAGGGTCTCGACCC
This sequence comes from Rhinoraja longicauda, assembly GCF_053455715.1. Lineage (NCBI taxonomy): Eukaryota > Metazoa > Chordata > Chondrichthyes > Rajiformes > Arhynchobatidae > Rhinoraja > Rhinoraja longicauda. The sequence continues at coordinate 4,341,837 of NC_135977.1, forward strand.
ACCCGAAACGCCACCCATTCCTCCTCTCCAGAGATGCTGCCTGTTTTCGCTGAGTTATTCCAGCTTTTGGTATCTATCTTCGGTGTAAACCAGCTTCTGCAGTTCCTTTTTGCACAGAAGTCAAGGCCAGTCAAGTTTATTGGCCTCTGCACGGTGGCACACCGGGTAGAGTCACTGCCTCACGGCACCAGAGACCCGGGTTCCATCCAGACTACGGGCGCTGCCTGTACGGAGTTTGCACGTTCTCCCCGTGACCTGTGTGGGTTTTCTCCGAGATCTCCGGTTTCCTCCCACGCTCCAAAGAGTGTGCAGGTTTGTAGGTTAATCGGCTCGGTGTAAATGTAAATTGTCCCTGGTGCGTGTAGGATAGTGTTAGTGTGCGGGGATCGCTGGTCGGCGCGGACCCGGTGGGCCGAAGGGCCTGTTTCCGCGCTGTATCTCTAAACTAAACTGAAGTTATGAACTTATGAAATGCCTGATTTCCAAGGTCAAAAAAGTGCACAAAGAAAGAAAAAACGAGAGGGGACGTAATGAGACATTTGTTGCAGGCATTGAGATTAGGAACCAGAGGAGGCCATTCGGTCCCTTTCTCTGATTCTAGCATGCTTTGAGATCACGACTGGCCTACACCTTTAGAGTCTCAGGGAGCATCCGGTCTAAACGGGCAGTGGTTCCGATCTATTCTAACCCCATTTGCCCTTTTCCTCTCCAAATACCCGCCCAAATAGAACATTGAATAGTATAGCACAACAACAGGCCCTTCGGCCCGCAATGCCCGTTCTGAACATGATGCCAAGACCGAGTCTGCTGGGTCCGAAGAAGGATCCCGACACAGAAACGCCACCCATTCCTTCTCTCCCGAGATGCTGCCTGTCCCGCTGAGTTACTCCATCATCGTGTCTCCACCAGGTTTGTAGGTTGATTGCTTTCTGTAAATTGTCCGCAGGGTGTTTGGGGTGACGGTCGGAGTGGACTCAGTGGGCCGAAGGGCCTGTTTCCACGCTGTATCACTGGAATTTAGAAGGATGAGGGGGGATCTTATTGAAACATATAAGATAATTAGGGGATTGGACACATTAGAGGCAGGAAACATGTTCCCAATGTTGGGGGAGTCCAGAACAAGGGGCCACAGTTTAAGAATAAGGGGTAGGCCATTTAGAACGGAGATGAGGAAGAACTTTTTCAGTCAGAGTGTGGTGAAGGTGTGGAATTCTCTGCCTCAGAAGGCAGTGGAGGCCAGTTCGTTGGATGCTTTCAAGAGAGAGCTGGATAGAGCTCTTAAGGATAGTGGAGTGAGGGGGTATGGGGAGAAGGCAGGAACGGGGTACTGATTGAGAATGATCAGCCATGATCGCATTGAATGGCGGTGCTGGCTCGAAGGGCTGAATGGCCTCCTCCTGCACCTATTGTCTATTGTCTATTGTCTATAACTAAACTAAACTAAACTGAAGGAAGCAAAATGTGAGGTGCTGTTCCTCCAGTTTGCGTGCAGCCTCATTCTAACAAAGGAGGAGGCCCAGGTCAGAGAGGTCAGTGTGGGAGTGGGAGGGGGAGTTAAAATGGCTGACTGATCCAGCAGAACCGGGCGCGAGTGTGTGGCGATTGTACGCTTTCACGCTGACACCTACGCAAGATCGAAACATATTCCTATTTTAATAAAAAAGGACATCTGTGGGTTTTATTCTTTCTAACTGCTGAGTTGTTAAGGGAGTCTATAAAAATGCAAACTCAAACCTCGTTACCCACGCCACCACCAGCCTCCCGTTTGATAACTGCGGTGAGATAAGTCATTTTTATATCCCAGAGTTTCACAAGACTGTCGAAGATTTGGGTTAAAGTCCTAAGCGAGATGTCTCTGCTTTGCAACAGTCTCTCCATGCTTGCTTCACCGCTGGATCATCAGGCCGTTTAGTAGCTCCCGGTTACCAAACACTTTAATTCCACTGTACCTTAATTGGCACATGTGACAATAAACTGACCTTGAAACCTTGAAACCTTAATCCCCCCTCCCCATCCCCACACTGAACCTTGTGTGTAGGAAGGAACTGCAGATAGACACAAAATGCTGGAGTAACTCAGCGGGTCAGGCAGCATCTCAGCGGGTCAGGCAGCATCTCAGCGGGTCAGGCAGCATCTCAGCGGGTCAGGCAGCATCTCAGCGGGTCAGGCAGCATCTCAGCGGGTCAGGCAGCATCTCAGCAGGTCAGGCAGCATCTCAGCGGGTCAGGCAGCATCTCAGCAGGTCAGGCAGCATCTCGGGAGGGAAGGAATGGGCGACGTTTCAGGTTGAGACCCTTCTTCAGACTGATGTCAGGGGGGGCGGGACAAAGTCTGACTGCCATCAGTCTGAAGAAGGGTCTCGACCCGAAACGTCGCCCATTCCTTCTCTCCCGAGATGCTGCCTGACCCGCTGAGTTACTCCAGCATTGTGTGAATAAATACCTTTGATTTGTACCAGCATCTGCAGTTATTTTCTTATACTACTTGTGTGTAGGAAGGAACTGCAGATAGACACAAAGTGCTGGAGTAACTCAGCGGATCAGGCAGCATCTCAGGAGAGAAGGAATGGGTGACGTTTCGGGTCGAGACCCTGAAAAAGGGTCTCGACCCGAAACATAACCCGTTCCTTCTCTCTGGAGATGCTGCCTGCTCCCGCTGAGTTACTCCAGCATTTTGTGTCTTCCTTCGCTTTAAACCAGCGCCTGCAGTTTTTTTTCCAACACAAGGAACTGCAGATGCCGGTTTAAACCGAAGATAGACACAGAATGCTGGAGTAACTCAACGGGAACAGGCAGCATCTCCGGAGAGAAGGAATGGGTGACATTTCGGGTCGAGACCCTTCTTCAGACTGGTTAGGGATAAGGGAAACGAGAGACTTAGACGGTGATGTGGAGAGATAAAGATCAATGAATGAATGGTACGCAAAAGAGGATCTTTGATAAAGGACACAGGCCGTTGTTATCTGTGTGTTGGGTGAGAACGAGAAGCTGGTGCTACTTGGGTGGGGGAGGGACGGAGAGAGAGGGAATGCCGGGGTTACTTGAAGTGAGAGAAGTCGATGTTCATACCGCTGGGGTGTAAGCTGCCCAAGCGAAATATGAGGTGCTGTTCCTCCAATTTGCGCTGGGCCTCACTCTGACAGTGGAGGAGACCCAGGACAGAAAGGTCAGTGTGGGGATGGGAAGGAGAATTAAAGTGTTTGGCAACCGTGAGATCAGGTGGGTTCAGGCGGACTGAGCGAAGGTGTTCAGCGAAACGATCAACCGGTCTACGTTCACACTGTCCTTTCTGTCCTGGGCCTCCTCCACTGTCAGAGTGAGGCCCAGCGCAAATTGGAGGAACAGCACCTCACGCCCCAGCGGTATGAACATTGACATCTCTCACTTCCAGTAACCCCGGCACTCCCTCTCTCTCTCTCCGTCCCTCCCCCACCCAAGTCGCACCAGCTTCTCGTTCTCACCCAACACACAGATAACAATGGCCTGTGTCCTTTATCGTTGCTTTATTGCGTGTCTTTCATTCATTTGTTATACATCTCTACACTTCCCCGTCTGTATCTCTCGTTTCCCTTTCCTCTAACTCTAGTTTAGTTTAGAGAAACAGCGCGGAAGCAGGGCCTATGGCCCACCGAGTCCACACCGACCAGCGATCCCTGCACACTAACACTACCTTACACACACCAGGGGCAATTTACACTTAGTCCCGACCAAAATGTCACCCATTCCTTCTCTCTCCAAAGACGCTGCCTGTCCCGCTGAGCTACGCCAGCACTTTTTGTCTATCTTAGTTTAGTTTAGTTTAGTTTAGTTTAGTTTAGTTTAGTCTAGTCTAGTCTAGTCTAGTTTGGTTTGGTTTGGTTTGGTTTGGTTTGGTTTGGTTTGGTTTGGTTTGGTTTGGTTTGGTTTGGTTTGGTTTGGTTTGGTTTAGTTTAGTTTAGTTTAGTTTAGTTTAGTTTAGTTTAGTGACACAGCGCGGAAACAGGCCCTTCTGCCCACCAAGTCCGCGCCGACCAGCGATCCCCGCACACTAACACTATCCTACACGCACTAGGGACAATTTACAATTTTTAACGCAGCCAATTAAACTACAAACCTGGAGTGTGGGAAGAGACCAGAGCACCCGAAGAAAACCCACGCGGTCACGGGGTGAACGTACAAACTCCGTACAGACTTCCTGTGCCCTGCACCGTTTCCCAACGGCAATTCATTCCCAAGTCAATAACACTCCCTCTGCACTTGAAAGCCCAAAATCATATGATGTGTATAAAATCATGAGAGGAATAGATCGAGTAGATGCACAGAGTCTCTTGCCCAGAGTAGGGGAATCGAGGGCCAGAGGACATGAGTTCAAGGTGAAAGGGAAAAAGATTTAATAGAAATCCGAGGGGTAACCTTTTCACACAAAGGGTGGTGGGTGTATGGAATGAGCTGCCGGAGGAGGCAGTTGAGGCTGGGACTATCCCAACGTTTAAGAAACAGTCAGACAGGTGCATGGATAGGACAGGTTTGGAGGGATGTGGGCTGGTGGGACTAGGGTAGCTGGGACATGTGGGACTAGTGTAGCTGGGACAATGTTGGCCGGTGTGGGCAAGTTGGGCCGAAGGGCCTGGTTCCACACTGTATCACTCTGCGCCTCTGTGACTCTGAGCAGAAATCATATTTTGATATAAATAGATTTAACAATCACAAGGCTTCAGCTGTGATTTTTTACAACTAATGCTTTCAAGCGCTGCACAAGAATAACTCTCAAAGCCATTCAATCATTCACTTCAAGGTGATCGCCATCTGCAAGGCGTGCTATTATTCAGTGCAGCGTTGAAGACGGGAATATATTTTAATGGAACGACCACAGACGATAGGACCGCGATGAATAAACCCACCTCACCGATTAGCGGTAGACGTCTGGTAGAGAGGGAGGGGGGGGCTCGCACGTTGTAGTCCTTAAATTTATTTATCTCCCTTTTTTGCAAAAGTGGAATTGATAATTCAATAAAAGGACATGCCACCTTCTGATTGTTCTGCGCGATGAAGGCTTGTAGCCAATTTGCTTTTTTGTTGAGCAATGTGATGGATTGCATTGAATAGCAAATATCTCAAGGGCCATAAATCCAGCAGGTAATGGCGATTGTCACAGGGAACTGTAGCGCAGGCAGGACCAGCGGGCTGCAGAAGTCACATCGAGAGTATCGTGTTCACTTCTGGGCACCGTGTTGCAGGGAGAGATGCCGTCGAGCTGGAAATGGTGCAGGGAAGATTTACGAGGACGTTGCCATTGGGTTGAGCAGGCTGGGACTCTATTCCCTGGAGCGCAGGAGGATGGAGGAAGGGGTGATCTTCTCCGGGCGTACAAAATCATGGGAGGCCAATTCTCTGAATGCATTCAAGAGAGAGCTGGATAGAGCTCTTAAGGATAGTGGAGTCAGGGGGTATGGGGAGAAGGCAGGAACGGGGTACTGATTGAGAATGATCAGCCATGATCACATTGAATGGCGGTGCTGGCTCGAAGGGCCGAATGGCCGCCTCCTGCACCTATTGTCTATTGTCTATTGTCTATTGGGTTGGGCAGGCTGGGACTCCATTCTCTGGAGCGCAAGAGGAAGAAGAAGGGGAGATCTTCTCCAGGCGTACAAAATCATGGGAGGTCCTTCTACAGTTGTACCGGGCCCTGGTGAGACCGCACCTGGAGTACTGTGTGCAGTTTTGGTCTCCAAATTTGAGGAAGGATATTCTTGCTATGGAGGGCGTGCAGCGTAGGTTCACTAGGTTAATTCCCGGAATGGCGGGACTGTCGTATGTTGAAAGGCTGGAGCGATTGGGCTTGTATACACTGGAATTTAGAAGGATGAGGGGGGATCTTATTGAAACATATAAGATAATTAGGGGATTGGACACATTAGAGGCAGGAAACATGTTCCCAATGTTGGGGGAGTCCAGAACAAGGGGCCACAGTTTAAGAATAAGGGGCAGGCCATTTAGAACGGAGATGAGGAAGAACTTTTTCAGTCAGAGAGTGGTGAAGGTGTGGAATTCTCTGCCTCAGAAGGCAGTGGAGGCCAGTCCGTTGGATGCTTTCAAGAGAGAGCTGGATAGAGCTCTTAAGGATAGCGGAGTGAGGGGGTATGGGGAGAAGGCAGGAACGGGGTACTGATTGAGAGTGATCAGCCATGATCGCATTGAATGGCGGTGCTGGCTCGAAGGGCTGAATGGCCTACTCCTGCACCTATTGTCTATTGTCTATTGTCTATTGAATAGGTCGGGTGGGCGCACAGTCCAGAGCAGGTGGATGTAGGACCAGTGGACATAGGTTTAAGGTGAAGGGGCAAAGATTTGATAGGAATCTGAGGATTCCTGGAATGGTGGGACTGGCGTTGAAACGTACAGAATAGTGAGCGGCCTGGGATAGAGTGGATGTGGAGAGGATGTTTCCACTAGTGGGAGAGTCTAGGACCAGAGGGCACAGCCTCAGAATTAAAGGACGTGCCTTAAGAAAGGAGACGAGGAGGAATTTCTTCAGTCAGAGGGTGGTGAATCTGTGGGATTCATTGCCACAGACGGCAGTGGAGGCCAAGTCCCCCCCCCTGACATCAGTCTGAAGAAGGGTCTCGACCCGAAACGTCACTCATTCCTTCTCTCCGGAGATGCTGCCTGACCCGCTGAGTTACTCCAGCACTTTGTGTCTACCTTCGATTTAAACCAGCACCTGCCGTTTTTTCCTCCTACCCATGCTTTATCCAAATAGCTCCACATTCTCTGGTCGGGAGGGAGAGATAGATAAGCCACGATTTGAATGGCGGAGTAGACTTGACGGGCCGAATGGCCTGATTCTACTCCGAGCCCTTATCATATCATATCATATCATATATATACAGCGCGGAAACAGGCCTTTTCGGCCCACCAAGTCCTCGCCGCCCAGCGATCCCCGTACATTAACACTATCCTACACCCACTAGGGACAATTTTTACATTTACCCAGCCAATTAACCTACAAACCTGTACGTCTTTGGAGTGTGGGAGGAAACCGAAGATCTCGGAGAAAACCCACGCAGGTCACGGGGAGAACGTACAAACTCCTTACATGACCTTTAAGTGCGCGTATGCAGGGCTTTGAAGCGTAGCCCGCCAATCCTACAAGCTCGTCTGAACCTTTTCGATGGTCTGCAACGTCTTGCTTGCCAACGAGCTCTTTGGGCTGTAGGCTGCCACCTGCCCCTTGCCTGACCCATTTCCGATCAAGCCTGACCCGCAGAAGCCTTTGCGTTACAAAGGGGCAGCCCGCAGCTCACGAACAACGCCTGACTCACGCTGAGACGTGCCCGGGAACAAGAGTTGGCGGCGATGCGAGCAGAGGGAACCATTTCTGTGCACCTTGACTTTTTTTTACCTGTTTGTTTTGTGATCCCACATGAAACCCTTTCTGTCCTCGGTCTCCTCCACTGTCAGAGTGAAGCTCGACACAAATTGGAGGAGCAGCATCTCATATTTCGCTTGGGCAGCTTACAGCCCAGTGGCGTGGATATTGATTTCTCTCACTTCAAGTGAACCCATTGCATTCCCCCTCTCTCCCCATCCCTCCCCCACCCAAGTCTCCTTTTCACCCAACAAACAGCTGACAACGGTCTGTTTCTTTCATCATCATCGACAATAGACAATAGGTGCAGGAGGAGGCCATTCGGCCCTTCGAGCCTGTACGCACCGCCGTACAATGTGATCAGTACCCCGTTCCTGCCTTCTCCCCATACCCCCTGACTCCGCTATCCTTAAGAGCTCTATCCAGCTCTCTCTTGAATGCATTCAGAGAATTGGCCTCCACTGCCTTCTGAGGCAGTGAATTCCACAGATTTACAACTCTCTGACTGAAAACGTTTTTCCTCATCTCCGTTCTAAATGGCCTACCCCTTATTCTTAAACTGTGGCCCCTGGTTCTGGACTCCCCCCAACATTGGGAACATGTTTCCTGCCTCTAACGTGTCCAACCCCTTAATAATCTTATATGTTTCGATAAGATCTCCTCTCATCCTCCTAAATTCCAGTGTATACAAGCCTAGTGGCTCCAAAATTTCAACCCCCTGACTCCGCTGTTCTTTTGAAGATCTATCGCTCATTGTTCTTTATCTCTCCACATCTCCGTCTGTGCCTCTCGTTTCCCTTATCCCTGACATCAGTCTGAAGAAGGGTCTCGACCCCCGAAACGTCACCCATTCCTTCTCTCCAGAGACGCTGCCTGTCCCGCTGAGTTACTCCGGCATTTTGTGTCTGGTCTTGACTTCTCCTGGACTAATGATGACATAATTTATTTGGAAATAGCCTGTGATTAAGCCAATATTAGTCCTCCGGATGCTGCGTGCACGGTCTATCTCTGCTCTGTGTTGGGCTGATGGTGTACGTGGGAGGACTGTAATTAGCCTGGGACTTCAGTAGGTGCAGGGTTGCTCACTAATTAGAGGCCAAACGAGAGTTGTCTGCGTTATCTCTAACTCCTCTACCAGTGGGCAGATCATTTACTTTGAGATATTTGCCTGAAATTGCTGTTTCCTGGCTGTCTTTAAAATAGAAACATGTTAATAAAGTTGTGGCCAGACACAAAAAGCTGGAGTAACTCAGCGGGACAGGCAGCATCTCCGGAGAGAAGGAATGGGCGACGTTTCGGGTCGAGACCCTTCAACAGACCGAGGGTCAGGGGAGAGGGAAACGAGGGATATAGATGGTGATGTGGAGAGAAATAGAACAAATGAATGAAAGATACGCAAAAAAAGTAACGACGATAAAGGAAATAGGCCATTGTTAGATGTGGGCGAGGTGAAAACGAGTTGCAGACAATGAGACTCAACAAGACGACTTTGGGTGGGTGGGGGGGACGGAGAGAGAGGGGATGCCAGGGTTACTTGAAGTTAGAGAAATCAATGTGGAAGCTGCCCAAGCGAAATATGAGGTGCTGTTCCTCCAATTTGCGCTGGGCCTCACTCTGACAATGGAGGAGGCCCAGGACAGAGAGGTCAGTGTGGGAGTGGGAGGGGGGAGTTCAAGTGTTTGGCAACCGGAAGATCGGGTAGGCCCAGGCGGACTGAGCGTAAGCGTTCAGCGAGACGATCGCCGAGCCTGCGTTTGGTGCCTGCGATGCTGTTGCAATGAAGATTTCCGTGGTAGCTGTTTCTCACCGTGCTTTTAGTTTGGGTAGTTCAGTTTAGTTTCGAGAACGGGCGACTCAGCGGGTCAGACAGCGTCTATGGAGAACGTGGATAAGTAACGTTTCGGGTCTGGACCCTTCTTCAGACCCTGATCTAGAGATGTGTTAGGCAGGTACATGGACAGGGCAGGCTTGGAGGGATATGGACCAAACGCTGGCAGGTGGGTCTAGTGTGGCTTGGAACTGTTGGCCGGCGTGGGCAAGGTGGGCCGAAGGGCCTGTTTCCACGCCGTATCATTCTTTGACTCTATGACTCTGTGTCAGTAGTTAAACTGAATTGACTCCCAATTTATCACATGGTCTTGGCGGTGTGGGCCGAGGTTTATTATTGTCACGTGTACCGAGGTACAGTGAAAAGCTTTGTATTGCATGCTGTCCAAACACATCAGACATACCCCTTTAGGGGCAGCACGGTGGTGCAGCGGTAGAGTTGCCGCCTTACAGACAAGACCCGGGTTCGATCCCGACTACGGGCGCCGTCTGTACGGTGTTTGTACGTTCTCCCCGTGACCTGCGTGGGTTTTCTCCGAGATCTTCGGTTTCCTCCCACACTCCAAAGACGTGCAGGTCTGTAGGTTAATTGCCTTGGTAAATGGAAAAATCGTCCCTAGTGTGTGTCGGGTAGTGTTAATGTGTGCGGGGATCGCTGGTCGGCGCGGACCCGGTGGGCCGAAGGGCCTGTTTCGGCCTTGTATCTCTAAACTAAACTAAACTAAACTAAACTAAAGTAAACTAAAAAGATAGAGCAAAGGGGAAGATACAGAGTGCAGAATATAGTTCTCAGCATCGTAGAGCATCAGTTCCAGAGACATTGCCACAGAGGTCTGGTCAACTGGTATCTTTAAGGCAGGTTCTTGATTAGGAAGGGCGTAGAAAAGTTACGGGGAGAAGGCAGGAGAATGGGGTTGAGAGGGAAAGATAGATCAGCTATGATCGAATGGTGGAGCAGACTCGATGGGCCGAATGGCCTAATCCTGTTCCGATGTCTTCTGATCTTCTGGCCACGCATTCTCATCATGGTTCCATTGCCAGATTATCACATTTCAAACTTTATCAGACAGGCTAATGAGTATCTTCCGGGGAGACTTGCTATTAATAACTGGTCGGCAATAATCGGATGGCACGGTGGCGCAGCGGTAGAGTTGCTGCCTTACAGCGCCAGAGACCCGGGTTCGATCCCGACTACGGGCGCCGTCTGTACGGAGTTTTCACGTCCTCCCCCGTGACCTGCGTGGGTTTTCTCCGAGATCTTCAGTTTCCTCCCACACTCCAAAGACGTGCAGGTTTGCAGATTAATTGGCTTCGTGTAAATGTAAAAATTGGCCCTGGAGTGTGTAGGATAGTGTTAATGCGCAGGGAACGCCGGTCGGCGCGGACCCGGTGGGCCGAAGGGCCTGTTTCCTCGCTGTATCCCTAAACTAAACGAAACGAAACTGAACTAAACTGGTTTTAGAGTTTGTGCATCAGTGAAACGATTAACACGGTAGAAAATGGCAAACGAGACTGTGCGCTAAAATTAGACTCCAAACAAAAACACCTTTTTGCAAAAAAAGCACGTAATTTAAATCATAATATTTAAAATCCATTACTCAGTGTGCCAATTAAATAACCGTTGCCATGGTAACAAGAAGTTATCAGTCTTTACTTTGTCTCTGGGGCTTGATCTGATAACTTGATTAACCTTTTATTTAAATGTCCCGACGGATACTTAAACTGAGTTGCCAATATGTAAACAAGGGGCTAACAAGGCCGTTTTTATCATGTTAATGTTACATGGAGTAGAATTAGGCCATTCGGCCCATCGAGTCTACTCCGCCATTCAATCATGGCTGATCTATCTCTCCCTCCGAACCCCATTCTCCTGCCTTCTCCCCATAACCCCTGACACCCGCACTAATCAAGAATCTATCTATCTCTGCCTTAAAAATATCCACTGATTTGGCCTTCACAGCCTTCTGTGGCAATGAATTCCACAGATTCACCACCCTCTGACTGAAGAAATTCCTCCTCATCTCAATAGACAATAGACAATAGGTGCAGGAGTAGGCCATTCGGCCCTTCGAGCCAGCACCACCATTCAATGTGATCACGGCTGATCATTCCCAATCAGTACCCCGTTCCTGCCTTCTCCCCATACCCCCTGACTCCGCTATCCTTAAGAGCTCTATCTAGCTCTCTCTTCAATGCTAAAGGTACTCGAAATGTGGTCTATTGTGAGCAGTTTTGGGCCCCATATCTGAGGAGGGATGTCCTGGCTCTGGAGAGGGTCCAGAGGAGGTTTACGAGAACGATCCCGGGGATGAATGGGTTAACGTACGATGAGCGTTTGACGTCACTGGGCCTGTACTCGCTGGAGTTTAGAAGGATGAGACCTCGTTGAAACTTAACAAATAGTGAAAGGAAGGCCCGGACAGAGTGGATGTGGAGAGGATTTTGACTTTGGAGGTTAGAGATGCATCGCGGAAACAGGCCCTTCAGCCCACCGAGTCGGTGCCGACCCCAAACACGAGCGCCATACGACACACTGGGGCCAACTCACAATTGTACCAAGCCAATTGACCTACAAACCTGTACGTCTTTGCAAACATAGAAACATAGAAAATAGGTGCAGGAGGAGGCCATTCGGCCCTCGAGCCAGCACCGCCATTCATTGTGATCATGGCCGATCGTCCACAATCAGTAACCCGTGCCTGCCTTCTCCCCGTATCCCTTGACTCCATGGGGACACTTTGTGGGAGGAAAGTGGAGCAAACTGGAGAAAACCTACGCAGGTCACAGAAAGAACGTCCAAACTCCGTTCAGACAGCGCACGTGGTCAGGGTGGAACCCGAGTCTCTGGCGCTGTGAGGCAGCAACTCTACCACCGTGCCGCCCCGACCCTACAGGTGATATGCACCTACTGTAGTATTTATCTCGACTAATCTGGATCTGCCGGGTGCTCCGGTTTCCTCACACATCCCAAAGACGTGCGGGTCTGTAGGTTAATTGTAAACTTCCCCCTACTGTGCAGGGAGTGGATGAGAAAGTGGGATAGCATAGAACTAGTGTGAACGGACGATCGCTGTTCGGCGTGGACTCGGTGGGCCGAAGGGCCTGTTTCCACGCTGTATCTCTAAACAGTGCAAAGGTCGGATGAGAAAGTGGGATTACAATAGAACTAGTGTGTACGGAGGAACTGCAGACGCTGGTTTAAACCGAAGAAAGACACAAAATGCTGGAGTAACTCAGCGGGAACAGGCAGCATCTCTGGAGAGAAGGAATGGGTGACGTTTCGGGTCGAGACCCTTCTTCAGACTGAACTAGTGTGGATGGGTGATCGATGGTCGACGGGGACTCAGTTGGCATGAGGCCCGGTTTCCACGCTGTATCTCCAAACTAAACTAAACTACCCAGCGGTACCTGCCTAACACATCTCTAGATCAGGGTCTGAAGAAGGGTCCAGACCCGAAACGTTACTTATCCACGTTCTCCATAGACGCTGTCTGACCCGCTGAGTTGCCCGTTCTCGAAACTAAACTGAACTACCCAAATTAAAAGCACGATGAGAAACAGCTACCATGAAAATCTTCATTGCAACAGCATCGCAGGCACCAAACGCAGGCTCGGCGATCGTCTCGCTGAACACCTCCGCTCAGTCCGCCTGGGCCTACCCGATCTCCCGGTGGCTGAGCACTTCAACTCCCCCCTCCCACTCCCACACTGACCTTTCTGTCCTGGGCCTCCTCCACTGTCAGAGTGAGGCCCAGCGCAAATTGGAGGAACAGCGCCTCATATTTCGCTTGGGCAGCTCACACCCCAGCGGTAGGAACATTGACTTCTCTAACTTCAAGTAACCCTGGCATCCCCTCCCTCTCCGTGTCCCCCCCCCACCCACCCAAAGTCGTCTTGTTGAGTTTCATTGTCTGTAACTCGTTTTCACCTCGCCCACAGCTAACAACGGCCTGATTCCTTTATCATCGTTACTTTTTTTGCGTATCTTTCATTCATTTGTTCTATTTCTCTCCACATCACCGTCTATATCCCTCATTTCCCTCTCCCCTGACATCAGTCTGAAGAAGGGTCTCGACCCGAAACGTCGCCCATTCCTTCTCTCCAGAGATGCTGCCTGTCCCGCTGAGTTACTCCAGCTTTTTGTGTCTGGCCACGACTTCATTAACATGTTTCTATTTTAAAGACAGTCAGAAAACAGTCATTTCAGGCAAATATCTCAAAGTAAATGATCTGCCCACTGGTAGAGGAGTTGGTGAGAACGCAGACAACTCTCGTTTGGCCTCTAATTAGTGAGCAACCCTGCACCTACTGAAGTCCCTGGCTAATTACAGTCCTCCCACGTACACCATCAGCCCAACACAGAGCAGAGATAGACCGTGCACACAGCATCCGGAGGACTAATATTGGCTTAATCACAGGCTATTTCCAAATAAATTATGTCATCATTAGTCCAGGAGAAGTCGAGACCAGACACAAAATGCCGGAGTAACTCAGCGGGCCAGGCAGCGTCTCTGGAGAGAAGGAATGGGTGACGTTTCGGGTCGAGGCCTTTCACGAGTCCGATGAAGAGTCTCGACCCGAAACGTCACCCATTCCTTCTCTCCGGAGATGCTGCCTGACCCGCTGAGTTACTCCAGCACTTTTGTGTGTATTTTCGGTGTAAACCAGCATCTGCAGTTCCTTCCGACACAGAAGTCAAGACAAACCAAGTTTATTGTACGTGCTCGGTGGCGCAGCGGTAGAGTTGCTGCCTCACAGCGTCAGAGACCCGGGTTCAAACCCGACCAGGGGTGCTGTCTGTACGGAGTTTGCACGATCCCCCCGTGACGTACAAAACGTACAAGATTATTAAGGGGTTGGACACGTTAGAGGCAGAAAACATGTTCCCAATGTTGGGGGAGTCCAGAACCAGGGGCCACAGTTTAAGAATAAGGGGTAGGCCATTTAGAACGGAGATGAGGAAAAACTTTTTCAGTCAGAGAGTTGTGAATCTGTGGAATTCTCTGCCTCAGAAGGCAGTGGAGGCCAATTCTCTGAATGCATTCAAGAGAGAGCTAGATAGAGCTCTTAAGGATAGCGGAGTCAGTGGGTATGGGGAGAAGGCAGGAACGGGGTACTGATTGAGAATGATCAGCCATGATCACATTGAATGGCGGTGCTGGGTCGAAGGGCCGAATGGCCTCCTCCTGCACCTATTGTCTATTGTCTATTGACCTGCGCGGGTTTTCTCCGGGCGTTCCGGTTTCCTCCCACACTCCATAGGCGTGCAGGTTTGCAGATTGATTGGCTTCGGTAGAGATTGTAAATTGCACCTGGTGTGTGTAGGATGGCGCGAGTGTGTGCGGGGATCGCTGGTCGGCGCGGACACGGTGGGCCGAACGGCCTGATTCCACGCGGTCTCTAAAATAAACTCAATTAACTCCCATTCCTTCTCTCCCGAGATGCTGCCTGACCTGCTGAGTTACTCCAGCATTGTGTGAATAAACTAAAAGCACGGTGAGAAACGGCAACAATGAAAAATCTTGCCAGTGTAGCAGCATCGTAAACCATCGACTCAAACACACAAAAAAACCCATAAACCATGTGTAAATTATACATGGATTCTACCGCACAGTTAAAAGAAATATCGTCTGCTTAAAAAGACAAGCCTAGGAGTACAATCCATAGTTCCGAACCTGAAGGAGGGTCTCGACACAAAACATCACCCGTTCCTTCTCTCCGGAGATGCTGCCTGACCTGCTGAGTTACTCCAGCATTTTTTTGTCCTCCTTCGATTTTAACCGGCATCTGCAGTTTTTTTCCTACACCTCGAGAAGATAAGATCCGCAGCAAGATTTTTTTAAGTCTGTGCAATTTCTAAGGTGTTTCGTTTTTTAGTTTAGAGATACAGCGCGGAAACAGGCCCTTCGGCCCACCGGGTCCGCGCCGCCCGGCGATCCCCGCGCACACTGACACTATCCTACACGCACTAGGGACAATTTACGTTTGCACCAGGCCAATTAACCCACAAGCCCACACGTCTTTGGAGTGTGGGAGGAAACATGATCGGCCGTGATCACACTGAATGGTGGTGCGTACAGGCTGGAAGGGCCGAATGGCCTCCTCCTGCACCTATTGTCTATTGTCTGTTGAAACCGGAGATCCCGGAGAAAACCCACGCAGGTCACCGGGGGGGGGGGGGGGGGGAGAACGTACAAACTCCGTGCGGACAGCGCCCGTGGTCGGGATCGAACCCGGGTCTCCGGCGCTGCGAGGCGGCGATTCTACCCGCTGCGCCACCCTCCATCAGGGTAAGGTGGGCAGTGACATTTCTTTAAGGCTGGGTAATTCCTGAGCAGGCCGGGGAGAGGGATTAATTGCACCCAGCGGCGTGACAAGTGAACACCGCACACTGACATCTCCCCACGGCCTGGCTGCTGCTGCTGCTGCTGCTAATTATTCCCTTCTGCTTCTGGTTCACTGATCAGGGATCGCTCGGAAGCCGAGTGATTGAATAGTGGGGCTGCGAGCCGTGCGGAGGCAGGCATTCCCCACAGTGCCCTTGTACTGGAGGGCCAACGCTCGCCAGGCCCTGTAGACCTAACGCCAAGCTAACCCTGGCACATCGCCCCAGATCTGCTGAGGAACCTCAGCCCCCCTCTGCGCTACCACGTCCCTTATTTCACACGCTGCTATTCTGCTTTCATCAGTTCATGCTGTTGTAGCTTAGTTTAGTTTAGAGACACAGGGCGCGGAAACAGGCCCTTCGGCCCACCAAGTCCCTGCCGACCAGGGATCTCCCCCCGCGCACACTAACGCCATCCCACACACACACTGTGGACAATTTTACACTTTTACCCGAGCCAATTGAGCCTACAAACCTCTACAGATCTTTGGAGCGCGGGAGGAAACCGAAGATCTCGGAGAAAACCCGAGCCGGTCAGGTGGAGAATGTACAAACCCCGTGCAGACAGCGCCCGTGATCGGGATCGAACCCGGGTCTCTGGCGCCGTGAGGCAGCGACTCTACCGCCGCGCCACCGTGCCGCACCGTCTCTTCGACGTTGCGGGATATTTGTGCTCCTCCAAATCCGGCCTGTCTCCACCTCACCACGCACGCACACACACACACTCGCACACACGCACACACACATGTACGCACACCTAGACACACACACACACGCGCATTCACACACGCATGCACACTCACACACACATTCACACTCACACACACATTCACACACACACACACACACACACAAACACACACACGTATTCTCGCACACTCACACACACGCACACTCTCCACACACATTACACACACAAACGTTCCCATCAATAACTTAAGGGTCACAGATAGACACACATGCACACACACACACACACACACACACAGCCACACACACTCACACTCATGCATGCACACCTACATATGCACGCACGCATTCTTGCACGCACGCACACTCACACACGCACACACATTCACACACACACATATACACACACTCACATACACACTTTACACACACACACGCACATAGACACACAGACACACACACACATGACACACTCACATACACACTTTACACACATGCACACAGACACACACACACACACACACACACTACACACACACACACACACACACACACACACATTACACACACACATTACACGCACACACACACACACACACACACACACATTACACACACACACATCACACACACACACACACACACACACACACACACACACACACACATACATTACACACACAAACACACACACATCACACACACACACACACACACAAACAAATGTTCCCATCAATAACTTAAGGGTCAACCTTCAAGATCTTCCTTCGATGGGATTTATTTTTAATA
Source organism: Rhinoraja longicauda (assembly GCF_053455715.1). Classification (NCBI taxonomy): domain Eukaryota; kingdom Metazoa; phylum Chordata; class Chondrichthyes; order Rajiformes; family Arhynchobatidae; genus Rhinoraja; species Rhinoraja longicauda. The sequence goes on from NC_135977.1 coordinate 4,358,875, forward strand.
ATGAAATCTCAGCGTGGGCTTGCTGTGGGAGTGCATTAAAATTGCATCTCCTGGCACCTTCAACATTAAACGTGCTTACTGCCTGTCGCCCAGGGCTGCTGTTTTAGGAAGAGGTTCCCTCCTTACTCAACACTCTCCTCTCCATACCAGCCTTCATCCACAGCCTCTTTCAGCGTATCTGCCTCCACCACTCTCAAGGAGCGATGGGTTTGGACCCCAACGTCGCTGATAGGGGAAAAAAAACTGCAGGTGCTGGTTTAAATCGAAGGTAGGCACAAAACTCCGGAGTAACTCAGCGGGACAGGCAGCGTCTCGGGAGAGAAGGAACGGGTGATGTTTCAGGTCGAGACCCTTCTGCAGACTGATGTCAGGGGAGTGGGCCTACCATCGTGGAGCTGGCGGACCCTGCCGGGGGTCGACCCCGGGAGCTCCCGCCGCGGGAGCCTGCGCACTTCAACGTCGTGGAGCTCGCGGCCCCTGGTGGGAGACCGACTTCGGGAGCTCCATGCCGCGGGAGTTTCGACCGGCCCAATGCGGAAGCTTCGATCGCCCCGACTGCG
>NC_135977.1:4675691-4702742 GCF_053455715.1 Rhinoraja longicauda
CTGCGTCTATTGTCACTAGGGACGATTTACAGAAGTCAATTAACCTACAAACCTGCAGGGAAAAAAACCCAGCAAATGCTGGTTTAAATCGAAGGTGGACACAAGATGCTGGAGTAACTCAGCGGGACAGGCAGCATCTCTGGAGAGAAGGAATGAGCGACGTTTCAGGTCCAGACCCTTCTTCAGCATCGTGTGTCTACCTTTAACCTACAAACCTTTAACCTAAAAAACTTTTTCACCCAGAGAGTTGTGAATTTGTGGAATTCTCTGCCACTGAGGGCAGTGGAGGCCAATTCACTGGATGAATTTTAAGAGAGAGTTAGATAGAGCTCTAAGGGCTAGCGGAATCAAGGGATATGGGGAGAAGGCAGGCACGGGTTACTGATTGTGGATGATCAGCCGTGATCACAATGAATGGCGGTGCTGGCTCAAAGGGCCAAATTGCCTCGTCCTGCACCTATTTTCTATGTTTCTAGATTTCAAGCATAACAAATGCTTTCTTTATCACTCTGTGCACTTGTGTTCACACTTCCAGGGAGTCATGGACTTGGACCCCAAGACCCATCCGTACATCGTTGTTGTTGAGATTTAGACAACGGAAACAGGCCCTTCGACCGTCCGAGTCCGTGCCGACCAGCGATCACATCGTACACTAGCACTATCCTACACTACACTAGGGACCATTTACAATTTTACCGAAGCCAATTAACCTACAAAATCTGTACCGTCTTTGGAATGTGGGAGGAAACCGGAGCGCCCGGAGAAATCCCACGCGGTCACGAGGAGAACGTACTAATCCCGCAGACAAGTACCCATAGTCGGGATCGAACCCGTGTCTCCGGCACTGAGATGCAGCAACACTACCACTGCACCACTGTGGCACCCTAACACCCCAACAATAGACAATAGGTGCAGGAGGAGGCCATTCGGCCCTTCGAGCCAGCACTACCATTCAATGTGATCATGGCTGATCATTCTCAATCAGTACCCCGTTCCTGCCTTCTCCCCACACCTGTGATTAGCTTCTCGAAATAACACTGGAATACCGTCTGAAAAGATCAAGGGCCAAATTAACCCACAAACTCAAATAGTCCGGATAACAGGTTACTTTAAGTTGTGCCTATGGGATTTTTGAACGCTAAAAATGATCATGGTTGCTGGAAACACCATTTTGAAATGTCTCTTGATTCTGCTCGGTCTGGCTGTGCATTTTAGATACCCAATTAAGGAGAACAGTGTGTTTACAGAACAAGATGTGACCGACACCAGAACACAACACTGAAGTGATTCTGAGAAGTTTTATTCAGTAGAGTGAAAACCAAATTACCAAAAGTATGTCAAGGAATCATGTGCAGACGGAAAGTGTGAAAATACAATACTGGTCTTTCAATACGATCTACGAAACTAAACAAGGAAAGAATTTAATCACTCACTGAGTGTCTCTGATAAGTAGCCACAAGTCTGACCTGCCTCGTGATTTTACCCTCTCTTCTCATATTTAGTTTAGGTTAAACGGTGGTGGGTGGATGGAATAAGGTGCCAGAGGAGGTAGTTGAGGCAGGGACTATCCCAACATTTACAAAAGTTAGACAGGTACATGGATAGGGCAAGTTTGGAGGGAGTCTGAAGAAGGGTCTCGACCCGAAACGTCACCCATTCCTTCTCTCCAGATGCTTCCTGTCCCGCTGAGTTACTCCAGCATTTTGTGTCTACCTTCGATTTATTCCAGCATCTACAGTTCTTTCCTACACAAGTTTGGAGGAATATGAACCAAACGCGGGCAGGTGGGACTAGTGTAGCTGGGAAATGTTGGCCGGTGTGTGCAAGTTGGGCCGAAGGGCCTGTTTCCACACTGCATCACTCTATGACTCTAGTTTGGTTTAGAGATACAGCGCGGAAACAGGCCCTTCGGACCACTGAGTCCGCACCGACCAGCGATCCCCGCACACTAACACTATCCTATACATACTAAGGACAATTTAGACCAAGCCAATTAACCTACAAACCTGCACGCCTTTGGAGTGTGGGATAAACCGAAGTTCTCGGAGAAAACCCACGCAGGTCACGGGGAGAACTTACAAACTCCGTATAGACAGTACCCGTAGTCGGGATCGATCCCGGGGGGCTAAAATTTAATACGGAAATTTCTAGCATTGTACCAGCTGAAAATACTTAGATACTTGGATCCCCGGTTTGGTGACAATATAAGTAATTTCAAATACAAATAAATCAAAATACATTGAGCATTTTTAAACAATGATCACACTCAATTTTCCAATGAACACCGTTGTAAACTCTGTATTTTAACAAACCTAATACAACTTGAAATTCCAATGACAATTTTCTCTCATCAATATTTCAGTGGCTTACCTTAAGGTCAACAATTTATATCAACACAAAGTTGGATGTTCATTTAATGAGCAGGAAGGAACTGCAGATGCTGGTTTAAACCATAGACACAAAATGCTGGAGTAACTCAGCGGGACAGGCATCATGTCTGGAGAGAAGGAATGGGTGACGTTTCAAGTCAAGACCCTTCTTCAGAAGAAGGATCTCGACCCGAGACGTCACCCATTCCTTCTCTCCAGAGATGATGCCTGTCCCGCTGAGTTACTCCAGCATTTTGTGGCTATATTCATTTAATAATCTTCTCGAAGATTCTTTGTCAACTTTTCCACAAAGTAGTGCGTTCTTCAGTCAGAAAGGTTCTTCAGTTTGGAAGGATGGGGGGGGGGGGGGGGGGGCCTTGTTGAAACTTTCCGAATAGCGAAAGGCCTGGAAAGAGTGGATGCGGAGAGGATGTTTCCACTAGTGGGAGAGTCGAGGACCAGAAGCCACAGCCTCAAAATAAAAGAACGTACCTTTAGAAAGGAGATGAGGAGGAATTTCTTTAATCAGAGGGTGGTGAATCTGTGGAATTTGTTACCGCAGACAGCTGTGGAGGCCAAGTCAATGGATATTTCTGAGATGGAGATTCCAGAACAAGGGGCCACAGTTTAAGAATAAGGGGTAGGCCATTTAGAACTGAGATGAGGAAAAACTTTTTCAGTCCGAGGGTTGTAAATCTATGGAACTTTCTGCCTCAGAAGGCAGTGGAGGCCAATTCCATGAATGCATTCAAGAGAGAGCTTGATAGAGCTCTTAAGGATAGCGGAGTCAGGGGGTATGGGGAGAAGGCAGGAACGGGGTACTGATTGAGAGTGATCAGCCATGATCGCATTGAATGGCGGTGCTGGCTCGAAGGGCCGAATGGCCTCCTCCTGCACCTATTGTCTATTTAAAGCCTCTTGATTAGTACGGGTGTCAGCAGTTACGGGGAGACGGCAGGAGAATGGGGCTAGGAGGAGGAGAGAGATCAGCCATGATTGAATGGCGGAGTAGACTCGATGGGCCGAATGGCCTAATTCTGCTCCTATCACTTATGAACATGATACGACCCTTCTGGAGAAGGGTCTCGACCTGAAACGCCACCTAATACTTTTCTACAGAGATGTTGCCTGACCCGCTGAGTCATTCTAGCCTTTCGCGTCTTTCTTCGAACTTATGGGAAGTCTCACCAAGAAAAATAGTGCACCGTTTACAAAGTGCGGAAGGCTGTGCACGTTAAAGGCACCACTTTAAAAAAGTAATGTTGGAAAATCAACAGGAAGAAATCAACAGTGACGGCGTTTGACCTTGTGGCAATTGTAGAATGGGAATGGCACTCATTTGTTTTTCAAATCAGCTTTCCTGACTCGTATGTACAATCAAATGAGTTACCATAAAATGCAGGAGGCATTTAAACGTATAGAAAACATTGTTGCTGAGCCTGCCCGGATTCATCTCAGGACAAGAAGATGGACATCCTCTCTCGCTTCCTGGTTAAGCAACATTGATTGCACTGTGGACAGCGAAGGCTTCGGCTCCAGCCATTCCAAATCCAACGGCCGTGGGAAGGTTTGCGGTGAAACCTGTCCACCTCTTATGAACTTTATCCAAAGTCAACCCGATACCAGATCAGCAGAGCCCCGACTCCAATACCTTCTGTTGCATTTTTAGGATCAGTTCCAGCAAATTCATCTGCAAAGTCAGCTCCTGCAAGATGAAGAGTTCACAAGTTCAGAAGATCCAATTAGGGCCGTTCCGCCCGATCGAGTCTACTCCACCATTCAATCATGGCTGGTCTATCTCTCCCTCCTAACCCCATTCTCCTGCCTTCTCCCCATAACCCCAGACACCCGTACTAATCAAGAGTTGTCTATCTAGGCATTAAAAATATCAATCGGCTTGGCCATCTGTGGCAATGAATTCCACAGATTCACCACCCTCTGACTAAAGAAATTCCTCCTCATCTCCTTCCTAAAGGAATGACCTTTTATTCTGAGGCTGTGACCTCTGGTCCTGGACTCTCCCACTAATGGAAATATCCTCTCCACATCCACACCTTTCACTATTTGGTAAGTTTCAACGATGTTCCTCCACATAGATCGTGAAATGCGCAAAAATACAGTTGTAATGCACCAATGCTTGTCCTTGGAGCCATGCAAACATGATTGATCCCAGTATGGATTGCAAAGAGCTAGAATACCCAGCCTGTCATTTTGAGTGCACTCTTCCAGCTTTATGGGGCGGCACGGTGGCGCAGAGGTAGAGTTGCTGCTTCACAGCGCCAGAGACCCAGGTTCAATCCTGACCACGGGCGCTGTCTGTACGGAGTTTGTACGTTCTCCCCGTGACAACGTGGGTTTTCCTCCCACACTCCAAAGGTGCGCAGGTTTGTGGGTTAACTGGCTTCTGTGAATTGTTCCTAGTGTGTAGGATAGAACTAGTGTACTCTGTAGGCAAAAGCACCTGTCTCCGCGCTGTATCTCTAAAACTTAAAACTAATCCACTAAGAGGGAAAGATACAGAAAACGTTATATATATCTGAAAATAAATCAAGAAATAAGAGCAGCACTTAAGAGTTGAAGCAGCAAAATTGAAGAGAAAGTTTTATCTTCCTAATTAGATGGGTTATCGTGATGCAGCATTGGCTTGGTGTCCCTCTCTGTAAATCTGACCTCACCCTGTCGAGTATCTCAAGGCAGACACAAATAGCTGGAGTAACTCAGTGGGACAGGCAGCATCTCCAGAGAGATGGAACGGGTGATGTTTCTGGTCGAGACCCTTCGTCAGACTGAGAGTCAGGGGAGAGGGAAACGAGAGATGGAAGGGCACAGAGAACAAGGCGAGGATCTCAAGCTTTTGTTTTGAAGTTACAGCTGCAAATTATTGCTGGAGATTTGAAACTTTAATGTTATAGACCATAGACAATAGACAATAGGTGCAGGAGTAGGCCATTCAGCCCTTCGAGCCAGCACCGCCATTCAATGCGATCATGGCTGATCACTCTCAATCAGTACCCCGTTCCTGCCTTCTCCCCATACCCCCTCACTCCGCTATCCTTAAGAGCTCTATCCAGCTCTCTCTTGAAAGCATCCAACGAACTGGCCTCCACTGCCTTCTGAGGCAGAGAATTCCACACCTTCACCACCCTCTGACTGAAAAAGTTCTTCCTCATCTCCGTTCTAAATGGCCTACCCCTTATTCTTAAACTGTGGCCCCTTGTTCTGGACTCCCCCAACATTGGGAACATGTTATCTGCCTCTAATGTGTCCAATCCCCTAATTATCTTATATGTTTCAATAAGATTGAATGTTGAACGCACCATACTTATTTAAGCAAATCTAACAATGAGCCAACAATTTGGCTGCACACAGAGTCGCTGCCTCACAGTGCCAGAGACCCGGGTTCCGTGACCTCAGATGCAGTCTGTGTGTGCACAGCAGTTTGCACATCTCCTTGTGACCGTGTCGGCTTGGTCCTGTTGCCCCGTTTTCCTCCCACATCCCAAAGACGTGCGTGCGGGTCTGCAGTTTGATTGGTCCTCTGTTAAATAGTTCCAAATGCAGGGGGTGGACGAGAAAGTGGGATCATGTAGAACTAGCGTGAACAGGTCATCGATGGTCAGTGTGGACTCAATTGTTTCCATGCTGTTTAAACTCAAAACGCTAAATTTTGACAAAAAGTTCCAAACAGCATAGTGGTTGGAAAAAAAAAGCCTTAGGGTCGATGGGCAAATAAAAACGTTTACTTCACACCAGTGTGAACGGTGATTGATGGTCAGCAAGGATTCCCTCGTTGTGTAGAGGAGTATAGGACGGCACGGTAGCGCAGCGGTAGAGTTGCTGCTTTACAGCGAATGCAGCGCCGGAGACTCAGGTTCGATCCTGACTACTGCACTGTAAGGAGTTTGTACGTTCTCCCCGTGACCTGCGTGGGTTTTATCCGAGATCTTCGGTTTCCTCCCACACTCCAAAGACGTACAGGTATGTAGGTTAATTGGCTGGGTAAATGTAAAAATTGTCCCTAGTGGGTGTAGGATAGTGTTAGTATGCGGGGATCGCTGGGCGGCACGGACTTGGTGGGCCGAAAAGGCCTGTTTCCGGCTGTATATATATGTATATGATATGTGCAAAAATGGGATGTAAAGTTTAGTTTATTTTCACATGCACTGAGGTACAAAGTGAAAAGCTTTTGTTGCGTGCTAGCCGGACAGCGGAAAAACAATACGTGATTACAATCGAGGCATTTACAGTGCGTAGATATATGATATGGGAATAACCTTTAGTGCAAGATAATAGTCAAAAGTCAATAGTCTAAATAAAGCCAGTAAAGTACGATCAAAGATAATCCGAGGGTCACCAATGATGTAGATGGTAGTTCGGCACGGCTCTCTGGTTGTGGTAGGACGGTTCAGTTGCCTGATAACAGCCGGGAAGTGTAAAAGGATGCCACTCGTAGGCAGAGTCTTTTACTATATAAGTTTATTAATGACACTACACATACATTATGCCCTAGCTGTCCGTGGTCATCACTGGCACTAGAGAGCGAGCTGGAGGTGGGGAAGTTACAATTATACCAGAGACAATGGGGAGTGGTTAGTAGTGGTGAGGTCACTATGTTAAAGGAACATGCACTGATCTACATCCTTCCTCTTGGAAACAAAGTGACCACGGCTCATGCGCTAGGCTCAAACTACAAGCAGACTACTCGTACACACCGTACCGGACAGGCGGCCTGACCACTCTCCCAGAGCGGGTGCGCAACCCACCATCCCCTCCGGTCGAAGGAGCAGCATGAACGGGTGCGGGTACAGAGGCTGGGGAACCAGGGGAAGGAGGAGGACTGGGAAGCGATGCACGCGCAGGCGAGGGAGGGGAAGGTGGCTGGGGCGACTGCGGATGTACCGGAGCAGGAGGCACATCAGGCACCGCGGACTGGACGGGAGGTGAATACGGGATCGCGGGAGGCGGTGCAGGCTCGTTTACCAGCATCAGGTGCTGGCGGGTACGACGGTACACGGTGCCCTCATAGTTGACCAGGTACGACCGTGGAGAGTCAGCATTGCCGACGACCACGGCCAGCCGGTGGTGACCGGAGGTCGACTCCATCCGGACAACCTGGCCAGCGAACAAAGGTGGAAGGGGACGGGACGACTTGTCAAAGGAGCGCTTCTGAATGAGCTGCTTTTCAGTGATGCGCTCCCTGACAGCGGCAGGGCTCCGAGCCGTGGGTTGCAGGGATTGCTGGGAGACGGGGATAGGGGGTCTAGTGGTGCGGGACATGAGGCGCTGGGCAGGGGAACCGAGCGCGGGGTCCCGGGAGATGTTGCGGAGGTTGAGGAGGGCAAGGTACAAGTCCGAACTGTCAAGCCGGCAACGTTCCATCAGTTCCTTAGCGCTGCGGACAGCGCGCTCTGCAAGTCCATTGCTTTGCGGGTACTCGGGGCTGCTGGTGATGTGGCGGAAGTTCCACCGATTTGCGAAAACAGCAAACTCGGCGCTGGTAAACTGGCTGCCGTTGTCGGACTGGAGAGATGCCGGGGAACCAAAGGTAGAGAAGTGGCGGCGAAGCTTCCCGATGACGGCAGCAGACGTGAGGGACGGCAGCAGGTCCACCTCGAACCAGCTGGAGTAGGAGTCCACCAAGACCAGGTAGTGTTTGCCACGCCACTCGAAAATATCGGCGGCAACAGCCATCCATGGCAACTCGGGAGCCGGCTGCTGCAGGAGAGGCTGGCGCTGCTGATGAGGTAATAGGCTGTTGCAGGCAGCGCAGGCGGAGACCCTGTCCCGGATCTCCTTGACCATGCCAGGCCAGTAAAACTGTGCTTGGGCCTGGGATAACGTGGCCTCCACCCCTGGGTGTCCGTTGTGGGCAGTGTGGAAGTAGTGATCTCGCAGCGCAGCCGGCACCACAACCTTGTGACCCTTCACCACCACGCCCGCGTGCAGCACCAGTTCATCCCGAACCAGGAAGTAGGGCACGGCACCAGCCGGCAGGGAAGACCGTCGTTCAGGCCAGCCACGGCGGATGACGCCCTCAAGCTGTTGAAGGTTCGGATCAGCGGCAGTGTGTGTGACCAGGGACTGCATCTGCCAAGATGGAACGATGTTGACGTTCAACACCATCAGGTCAGCCGATTCGTACGGATGGCGGGAAATGGAAGGTAGTGGGGCACGGGACAAAGTGTCTGCCACGAACATCTCCTTGCCTTTGCGGTACACGATTTCGAATGTAAAACGCTGCAGCTGCAGCATCATTCGCTGCAAGCGGGACGAGGCTGCGTGGATGGGCTTGTTTAAAATAGAGACCAGCGGCTGGTGGTCTGTTTCGATGGTGAAAGTTTTTCCCAGAACGTAGTCTCTGAATTTGGAGCACGCGAACACCACGGCAAGGAGCTCCTTTTCAATCTGCGCGTAGCGCTGTTCAGCAGGGGTCATTGTGCGAGAGGCATAGGAGACGGGCAGCTGTCGGTCGTCGTAGAGCTGCAGGCAGGCAGCACCAAGGCCGAACCGAGATGCATCGCAGGTGAGGACAATTGGCCTGTTCAGGTCGAAAAACTGCAAAGTCGGGGTCCGTGCGAGTCTGGACCTCAGGGCCACGAAGGCCGATTGGTGGTGCGGGAGCCAGACCCAGGCATTGTCCTTCTTGGTCAGCTCCCTCAGGGGGGCACTCAGTTCGCTGAGGTCGGGTATGAACTTACCCAAGTAGTTGACCATGCCCAGGAAGCGCTGCAGGCCGGGCACGTCAGTGGGAGCGGGCATTTCGGTGATCGCCGCCGTCTTCGCGGGGTCTGGCTTCAGGCCCCCCGCCGTGAAAACGTGGCCGACGTAGGTGACTTCCTCAACGCGGAACCGACACTTCCTTCGATTAAGCTTGAGGTTGATCTCACGAGCCTTGTCCAGGACCTGGCGGAGGTGTCGGTCATGCTCAGCGACGTCCCTCCCGTACACCAGGATGTCATCCACGATGATGGCGCACGGCAACCCAGCAAACAGCTGCTCCATCGTACGCTGAAAAACCTCGCTTGCCGAGTTGATCCCAAAAGGCATGCGGAGGAAACGGAACCTGCCGAACGGTGTGCTGAAGGTGGTCAGGAAGGAGGAACGTGCATCCAGCGGTATCTGCCAAAAGGAGCTCTTGGCATCCAGGACCGAGAAAACCGTGGCTGGACCGACCTGTGCCGCGACGTCCTCCACCGTCCGCATGGGGTAGTGCGGGCGTTTAATAGCCAGGTTCAGGTCCTTGGGGTTGATGCAGATCCTGATCTCGCTCGCGTCCTTCTTGGCAGCGACCACCATGGTGGAGACCCACTGGGTGGGGGCACTCACCTCCTTGAGGATGCCCATGTCCACCATGCCACGTAGTGTGGACTCCACGCGGCCCTTCATGGCAAAAGACACACGGTGGGCCGGTCTGACCACTGGGTCGACCCCCGGGTCCACAACGATCTTGTAGGCACAGGGCAGCTTCCCCAGGACGTCATCAAATCGGTCAGGGTACTCGATCAGGGGGTCCATGGGGGCCTGCACCAGGTGGATGTCGCGGTGAAATGAGACCAAACCAAAGTCCTGGCATGCACGGGCGCCCAGCAGGGTGACGTTTTCAGATGCTAGCAGGAGGAACGTGAGGGGCCGAGAGGTCTCCAGAACAGTACAGATAACCGTTGCCTTTCCCACGGCAATCAGAACGCCTCCCCCATAGGCATGGAGGCGGGAGTTGTCAGGAGTAACCCTCTCCCCCGAACTTATCTGCTCGAAGAGGCCCACAGACATAACATTTGCAAACGCCCCAGTATCGACCTTGGCAGGGAAGGAGTGTCCATTGACTGTAACATGCACGGATGGATCCGTTATCAATGCAGGTGCTCCCAAGAGCGAAAACACCAGAGAGTCTCCATGGGAGGAAGTCGTATCTGAGCCATGGAGTACCTCATGTTGGTACCGGGAACCGGTTGCGCTATCATCGTTGGCAAGGTTGTTTAGACTCCCTCTAGGAGCAGGGACAGGTCTCCCACGAGAACGACAAGCTGCAGAAAAATGGTTCTGCTTCCCGCAGGAATTACAAGTTTTGCCCTGCGCTGGGCAAACGTTATACCTGTGTGACGAGAAGTTGCAGTTTGGGCATCTGCGAGGGGTGACCATAGCGGGCGCGGAGGGGGCGACCCGGGTCTGCGGGTCATTCAATCGCCGGCGGCCGGTGAAATTTATGTCCTGGGGCGCCGGCCGAGATACTGAGCCAACAGCAGAGGCCATGCGTGCGGCATGTATGGCGTCCGTCAGCGACAGGTCAGGCTTCATCAGGAGCTCATCCCGCAGCTTAGAGTTTAGGAGACCGTTGACCAGGACGTCCCTGATCATCTCGTCGGGTGTAATCGTTTGAAGGCGGCACCGCCGAGCCATATGTCGTAAAGATGCAATGAAGGCGTCAACGTGCTCCCCTGGAGTCTGACGCCGCGAGAAAAAGTTGAAACGTTCGATAATGTTATTGGTGGGTATATCGCACAGGGCAGTGAACTTAGCCATGAGACATACCGGGTCGTTGCGGTCCTCCGGAGGGACGAATTGGAACGACGCATAGCGTTCCATTGCCTCCGGACCAGCCAGGTTGAGGAGCAGGTGAGCTTTTATCGCAGCAGTTGCATCAGGATAGGCAATCGCTATATAGTGTTCGTAGTCCCGCTGGAAGACAGTCCAGCGGTGCACTATGTCCTCATCGAAAACGAGCGTGTCCGGACGACGACACGAGGAAGACATGGCAAAGTGTAAGGAGGGGACACAATTGGGAGAAACAAATGATAAACTAAAAACCGATAAACAGGAGACGCAAGTCTACCGATCTGACACCATGTAAAAGGATGCCACTCGTAGGCAGAGTCTTTTACTATATAAGTTTATTAATGACACTACACATACATTATGCCCTAGCTGTCCGTGGTCATCACTGGCACTAGAGAGCGAGCTGGAGGTGGGGAAGTTACAATTATACCAGAGACAATGGGGAGTGGTTAGTAGTGGTGAGGTCACTATGTTAAAGGAACATGCACTGATCTACAGGAAGAAACTGTCCCTGAGTCTGGAGGTGTGTGTCTTCACACTCCCGTACCTTTTGCCCGATGGGAGAGGGGAGAAGAGGGAGTGGCCGGGGTGCGACTGGTCCTTGGTTACGCTGTGCGAACGGACGATCAATGGTCGGCATCGGCTCGGTGGGCCAAAGGGCCCGTTTCCATGCCGCACGAGTCTTGGAAGTTAAGTCTCTGAATAGACTAGTTGCAAGAAAAGTTGACTTTCATAGCGTGGCTGTGTTCTGCAGCTGCGGCTCACCGGCAGTCTCTCTGTCTTTTTTTTTGTTTTTTGTGTCATCGTTTAATTGTACGTTTTATTTTATTTTTAACTCTGTATATGTGGGGGGTGGTGGGGGGGTTGGGGGAAACCTTTTTTCAAATCTCCTCCTCAACGGAGATGCGACCTTTACCGTGTCGTATCTCCGTTCGCGCTACGACCTAATATCGTGGAGTCGGCGGCCTCCAGCTGGGATCGACCTTGAAAACTCCGGTCGCAGGGCCTGGACTTACCATCTCGGAGGCTTCGGCCGTGGGCCCTGCAGACCGCAACATCGGGAGTTCGCAGGTCCCTGGCTGGCGACCGGCTTTCGGGAGCTCCAGCCGTAGCAGCTTCAACCGCCCCGAAGTGCGAGGTACGATCGACCCGCTCGCAGGCCCTTCATCATCCTGCGTGGCTCGGCCGCAGCACTTTCCATCGCCCGGTGGGGGCTCAGGACCTTCATCGGCCTGCTCGGCTCGGCCCTGGGACTTACCATCGCCCGGTGGGGGCTCAGGACCTTCATCGGCCTGCTTGGCTCGGCCCTGGGACTTACCATCGCCCGGTGGGGGCTCAGGACTTTCATCGGCCTGCTCGGCTCGGCCCTGGGACTTTCCATCGCCCAGTGGGGGCTCAGGACTTTCATCGGCCTGCTCGGCTCGGCCCTGGGACTTTCCATCGCCCATTGGGGGCTTCAAAAAGTTGGGAGCCTCGATCACCTCGTGGCACCACGGGAGAAGAAATCAGGAGGAGATAAGACTTTGCCTTCCATCACAGTGAGGGTGTGCCTAGAGCAATCACTGTGATGGCTGTTTGTGTAAAAAATTGTGTAAAAATTGTATCTGTGTGTCCTGTGCTTTTTGTTGTCTACTGCCGGACCCTGACGTGAGAGGACGCTGGCGTTGTTTATTCACCGCTTCTCCGTTAGGATAGTTTGTCTGTTTGTTTTTATGTTTGATTGTTTATGTAAAGCGCTTTGAGCACCTGATAAGGCGCTATATAAAATAAATGCTTATTATTATGCTTATTATAGCTATATAAATATATATTCATCTTTTTGAATGGACTTACCTGAGGATTTGTAGTAATGTAAAATCCTGGAACTCCAGCTTTCTCCAGTGTGTTTTGTTGATCAATCACTTTCTGATCCAACTCCAAGACTATCTTCTCATCCATCATCCTTTGCTCATCTTTAACCCTCTGCTCCAAGGTCTGGAAAACAGTGACTGGTTTAGTTTTTGGTTTAACGGTGATGAGCGTTTGTTGGCGTTGGGCTTATATTCACTGGAGTTTCAGAAGAATGAGGGGGAACCTCATTGAAACGTACCGAATAGTGAAAGGCTTGGATAGACTGGATGCGGAGAGGATATTTCCACTGGTGGGAGAGTCTAGGTCACAGCCTCAGAATTAAAGGACGTTCTTTTAGGAAGGAGATGAGGAGGATTTTCTTTAGTCAGAGGGTGGTGAATCTGTGGAATTCTTTGCCACAGAAGGCTGTGGTGGCAACGTCAGTGGATATTTTTAAGGCAGAGATAGATAGATTTTTGATTAGTGCGTGTGTCAGAGGTTATGAGGAGAAGGCAGGAGAATGGGGTTGGAAGGAGAGATTGATCTGCCATGATTGAATGGCGGAGTAGACTTGATGGGCCGAATGGCCTAATTCTACTCCTATCACTTATGATCTTATGATATAATGTGTGGGAAGGTACTGCAGATGCTGGTTTACACTGAAAATAGACACAAAAAGCTGGAGAAACTCAGCAGAGAAAAGAAATAGGTGATGTTTTGGGTCAAAACAGATTCAAGGACGTCAAGAAGTGTCGACCCAAAACATCACCTATTCCTTTTCTCCAGGGGTGCTGCCTGATCCACTGAGTTACTCTAGCTTTTTGTGTCTATCTTTAGTTTTTGGTTTATTATTTAAAATCTTTGTTTTGCATGGTGGCCAACCAACATAAATACAATCACGCCAGATGGATAGGTTGGCTACAGGTAGATAAGGCGGCTGTTGGCACACTGGCCTTCATCTGTCTGCCAAACGCAGGCAGGTGGGACCAGTGTAGATGGGGCATGTTGGTCGGCGTGGGCAAGTTGGACCGAAGAAGAGGTTTCCACGCTGTGTGACTCTAAGCACAAGAAAACCTCCTTGTGTGATGGCAGATCAAAACAAGGTACGGTGGCGCAGCGGTAGAGTTGCTGCCTTACAGCGAATGCATCGCCGGAGACTCAGGTTCGATCCTGACTACAGGCGCCATCTGTACGGAGTTTGTACGTTCTCCCCGTGAGATTTCTCCGAGATCTTCGGTTTCCTCCCACACTCCAAAGACGTGCTGGTATGTAGGTTAATTGGCTGGGCAAATGTAAAAACTGTCCCTAGTGTGTGTAGGATAGTGTTAATGTGCGGGGATCGCTGGGCGGCGCGGACCCGGTGGGCCGAAGGGCCTGTTTCCGCGCTGTATCTCTAAATCTAAAAAAAGAAAAATCTAAATGGTATTTTCCGTTGTGAAGATATATTTATGGGCCAAATAACGTGATTCTGCTCCTATGACCTGTGGAGAACACCAGCAACAGCAGGTGATTAGCACGGTCTTACCTCCAGCTCCGGTTGCTGTGTTGCCCGTAGCACGGTTAGATTGTGAGCCTTGCAGCCCTCTATTGCCTCCTTGTGTTTTCTCAAGAGCTCCTGTTTAAGTGCTTAAAACCAAACAGAAATGTTAAAATTTCTAAGAACCTATTTTACCAAAGAAATATGATAATAAAATGAAGGTATTTATTCACAAAATGCTGGAGTAACTCAGGTGGTCAGGCAGCATCTCAGGAGAGAAGGAATGGGCGATGTTTCGGGTCGAGACCCTTCTTCAGACTGAAGGCTCTCGACCCGAAACATCGCCCATTCCTTCTCTCCTGCGATGCTGCCTGACCTGCTGAGTTACTCCAGCATTTTGTGAATAAATACCTTCGACTTGTACCAGCATCTGCAGTTATTTTCTTATGATAATAAAATGCATAATTTTGAAAGTATACGGCGATCTCAAAATTAACTTTTGATACAAGGTCTTTCTCATAACTTAAGTAGAAATAGCATTGTCAGAGTGGGGGAACAGCATCTCATATTTCGCTTGGCCAATGGTACGAATATTGATTTCTCTAACTTCAAGTAATCCCTGCATTCCCTCTCTCTCTATCCCTCCCCACCCAAGTCACACCAGCTTCTCGTTTTCACCCAACAGCTAACAATGGCTTGTCTCTTTTATCGTCGTTACTTTTTTGCAAAACTTTCATTCCTTGTTCTTTATATCTCCACATCAACGTCCATATCTCTTGTATCCTTTTTCCCCCAGCTCGTCTGAAGAAGGGTCTCGACCCGAAATGTCACCCATTCCATTTCTCCAGAGATGCTGCCTGTCCTGCTGAGTTACTCCAGCTCTTTGTGTCTATCTTCGGTTTAAACCAGCATCTGCAGTTCCTTCCTCAGCATTAATAATAACAATAATTTTTTATTTGTCATATGTAGGTTGGCACAGGGTCAACGGTACAATGAAATGTATTTGACAAGACAACGGGTCACCTCAGCAGTAATATTCCAAGTCAAGTCAAGTCAAGTCAATTTTATTTGTACAGCACATTTAAACACAACCCACGTTGACCAAAGTGCTGTACATCAGTTCAGGAACTAAGAACGAACATACAATGGCACACAAACATAACAGCACATACATAAACAGTTCACAGCACCCCCTCAGAGGGCCTCAAACGCTAGGGAGTAGAAATAGGTTTTGAGCCTGGACTTATAGGAGTCGATGGAGGGGGCAGTTCTGATGGGGAGAGGGATGCTGTTCCACAGTCTAGGAGCTGCAACCGCAAAAGCGCGGTCACCCCTGAGCTTAAGCCTAGACCGCGGGAAAGCTGTCCAGGAAAGCTGCCTTTTACCACAGCGTTGACTTGCTTATCAAATTTGAACACAGAGTCAAATATCACGCCAAGGTTTTTGACATGCGGTTTGACTAGGGAGGATAGGCTTCCAGGGGGGGGGGGGGGGGGAATAGGATGACCTCAGACTTTCTCTCGTTTAGTTGAAGGAAGTTCTGTGCCATCCAATATTTTATGTCTTCAAGGCAGTGCATGAGGCTGATTAAATTTGACCGGTTGCTGGGTTTCAGGGGGAGATAAAGCTGTGTGTCATCCAAGGATAAATAAGATTTAAAAAATGACATTAGTAAGGTAAAAAGACAATATTAAAAATAGGTAAAAAGACAATATTTAAAATAATCAACATATATGATGTGAAATGTGTTTATGAGTTCAGAAGCCTGATGGACTGATGGTAGAAACTGTTCTTAAGTCTGGTGGTATGCGCAACCATACTCCTGTATCGTCTGCCTGACGGTAACAAGGAGAACAGCCTGCGTGCTGGGTGGCTGTGGTCCTTGATGATGCTGCGTGCCTTCCGCAGGCACCGCCGGTAGAACATGTCCTGAATGGCCGGGAGACAGTTGCCAGTGATGTGCTGTGCCGTCTTCACCACTCTCTGTAGTGATTTGTGGCTGTGGGCAGAACAGTTCCTGTACCAGACTGTAATGCAGCCCGTCAGCAGGCTCTCGATGGTGCATCTGTAGACGTTTGTGAGGATGCTGGCGTTCATGCCAAACTTCCTCAGTCTTCTCAGGAAAAAGAGCCGCTGGTGGGCCTTCTTTGTTATTGTCGCCGGCTTCTGCACAGAGCGCCAGCACGCTTCCCTCTCTTTGCTTTACTCCTCCGCCGTGCAGGTAGACAAAACACCCAGGGCAGGCTGTCGTCTGTGTTACCAATACCTGGCTTAAAGTCCGCGTTGGCTGACGTTCCCATCTCCAAAGATGGAAGTTACTGCATAACTGGTGCAGTAGCGTTACAATGCTTACTTGGATCAATTGCTCCAAATCGTCCTTGATCGAAAGATGCAGCATGGAAGCAGGCCCTTCGGCCCGCCGAGTCCATGCCGACCACTGAGCACCCTGTTCGCACTAGTTCTATGTTATCCCGCTTTCTCACCCACTCCCGTCACACGAGGCCATTTACGAAGCCAACTAACCTGTAATCCAACACGTCTTTGGGGATATGGGAGGAAACGGGCACCCGGAGGAAGCCCACAGTCACAGGGTGAAGGCGCAAGCTCCATACAATGAGCACCGAGGTCGGAATCGAACCCGGGTCTCTGGCACTGTGAGGCACAGCCTTGTGGCACGCTGATATTTTGGTCTGATAATCCATCTGTGTGGGCCTCAGAATGCTTTACTACATCAAGGCACTGTTTAAATGAAAATTGATTTAAATTGGCTCTAAATACCATTGAAGCCAAATGGAGGCAATATTTAAGGCCTTCCCGAGGTGCTGTGGCAAGTCCCAAAGACTTGTGGGATTGTAGGTTAATTGGCTTCTGGAAACATTTCCCCCGGTGTGTCGGAAATGAATGAGAAAGAACATAGAAAATAGGTGCAGGAGGAGGCCATTTGGCCCTTCGTGCCAGCACCTCCATTCATTGTGATCATGGCTGATCATCCACAATCAATAACCCGTGCCTGCCTTCTCCCCATATCCCTTGATTCCACTAGCCCCTAGAGCTCTATCTAACTCTCTTTTAAATTCATCCAGTGAATTGGCCTCCACTGCCCTCTGTGGCAGAGAACTCCACAAATTCACAACTCTCTGGGTGAAAAGGTTTTTTCTCACCTCAGTTTTAAACGGCCTCCCCTTTATTCTTAGACTGTGTGGCCCCTGGTTCTGTTTTTTTTAGACTGTGACCCCTGATTCTGGATTTTTAGGCTATGGCCTCTGGTTCTGGAACCAGTGTGAATGGGTGATCGATGGTCTACCTTGGATTCAGTGGGCTGAAGGGCCTGTTCCCATGGTGTATCACTAAACTAAAACTGAACTAGTGTGCTTGTTTCAATAGACGATAGGTGCAGGAGGAGGCCATTTGGCCCTTCAAGCCAGCACCGCCATTCAATGTGATCATGGCTGATCAGTCTCCAAAGTCAACCAGGTTATTCAGAGAATTTTGTGCTGTTTGGAGATACACCCTGGAAAAAGGCCCTGTCTCTAAATAGCACAAAATTCTCCAGGATAAACCTGAAGTTAACTTTGGTGACTGAAAGCAGGGACAATTTTAGATTAGAGGTGCTGCATGGAAACAGGCCCTTCAGCCCACCGAGTCATGCCGACCAACATGCAGACTCATTCTTCTTTATAGTCTGAGCTGTTTAAAGCGTGGTTCTCAATCCGGGATAGCAGTCGTTTAACTCATTGTCACGTGTACCGAGGTACAGTGAAAAGCTTTTGTCGTGCGCTATCCAGCCAGCAGAAAGACAGTACAGATGCTCCCCGACTAACGATGCTTCGACTTGCGACGTTTCGACTTTGCGATGGTGCAAACGGCAGCGGCCACGTGATCAGGTGTATTAAATGCATTTGGACGTACGATATTTTTGGTTTACGATGGGTTTGTCGGAACGTGAGCCCATCGTACGTTGAGGACCACCTGTACGTGATTACAATCGAGTGGTTTACAGTGTACAGATACTTGGTAAGGGAATAACGTTTACTGCCAGTAAAGACCGATCAAAGGTAATCGGAGGGTCACCAACGTGGTAGATAGTAGTTCAGGACTGCTCCCGAGCAGTACCCACAATGTTCCTACCTCTGTGCTCACTGTGCAGCTTCAAGCGTTGGTTGTAGAGATTCTTCTCAGTCAGATGTTGAATCTCAAGCAAACCCTGCACAATCTCAAAGACAGTGCCATCAATCAAGGCCAAGGCCAGGTTGCTCAGTATGTCATACGACAATCGCTGTTGGCACGAGCTTTAAGAAGGA
Organism: Rhinoraja longicauda; assembly: GCF_053455715.1. Taxonomy (NCBI): domain Eukaryota; kingdom Metazoa; phylum Chordata; class Chondrichthyes; order Rajiformes; family Arhynchobatidae; genus Rhinoraja; species Rhinoraja longicauda. The sequence goes on from NC_135977.1 coordinate 4,694,222, forward strand.
AGAGAGTCAATAATCAAAAGCTAATATCTTATCGGTTTAGGTTAGTTTAGTTTAGAGATACAGCGCGGAAACAGGCCCTTCAGACCAACGAGTCCGCGCCGACCAGCGATCCCCGCACATACACATACGGGGGACAATTTACACTTATATCAAGTGCACAAACTCAATCCAATTAACCCATGAGCCTGTACGTCTTTGGAGTGTGGGAGGAAACCGAAAATCACGGACAAAACCCACGCAGGTCACGGGGAGAACGTACAAACTCCGTACAGACATAGTGGGGATCGAACCCCGGTCTCTGGCGCTGCAAACGCTGTAAGGCAGCAGGTCTACCGCTGCGCCACCGTGCATGCCACCCACTGAGGATCTAAGGCCGAGACAAGGGAAGGCCCCTCACCACAGCTGGGAAAACAATCTTAAAGTAGGTGGAGGAAAGAAAAATAGACTGACACAAAGTGCTGGAGTAACTCAGAGGGTCAGGCAGCATCGCTGATAAAAGCGAAGGAAGTTTGAAAAAGGGTCCCGGCCCGAAACGTCACCTAACGTTTTTCCCCAGACTCCAGTACTTTATTTCTATCTTTAAAATTCTAATTTTGATTGTTTGAAAAATTCAGCATGGAAGCATGCCCTTTGGTCCACCAGATCCCAACCTGAGCCGTCGTCTATCCATGTGTTCCAGAGTTTAGTTTAGTTTGTCACGCGGAAAGACAATACATGATTACAATTGAGCCATTTACAGTGTACACGTTACACGTTACACGATAACGTTATCCCCGATAAGGGGATAACGTTTAGTACAAGGTAAAGCCAGTAAAGTCCGATCAAGGATACTCCAAGGTATTTATTCACAAAATGCTGGAGTAACTCAGCAGGTCAGGCAGCATCTCAGGAGAGAAGGAATGGGCGACGTTTTGGGTCGAGACCCTTCTTCAGACCCGAAACCCGCTGCCTGACCTGCTCGCCCATTCCTTCTCTCCCGAGATGCTGCCTGACCTGCTGAGTTACTCCAGCATTTTGTGAATAAATACCTTCGATTTGTACCAGCATCTACAGTTATTTTCTCAAGGATACTCCGAGGGTCACCAATGAGGTAGATAGTAGTTCATCACTGCTCTCTGGTTGTGGTAGGACGGTTCAGTTGCCTGACAACAGCTGGGAAGAAACTGTCCTGCTGAGTTAATTCAGCATTCAAGTTCTGGCCTCAAGACCAGAGTTGCATCATGTGAACTTATCACTCCACTACCTTGACAAGTCTTTGACTAGATTCTGCAGCTTAGAGAGAAGGTAGTAGTGCTGTTCCTGCCGTTTGGCGACAACCACTGGATCTTCATACAGCCCAGGGATTTTGTTCATGTTGGATTGGAAGTCTCGCAATGCTCGTTGCCTTCAAATTGAAGCCTCCTTTCCCTGCAAGAGAAATTCAGCAGTTTAACAAAAATACACAAACAATGTAACTAGAGTGCAGAATGCTGAACGTTTCCCCACAAAGTATTGCACGGTTTATCTTTGTGTCAACTGATACATTTGATGTAATTGCATGTTTGAATGGCTATCATACCCTGATTTTGTATTCTGTACCTACTTTAGTGTGGGGTCAGAAACCATGATACAGAAACAAAGGGAAGCTTGTCCCTCACCCTGGCACATCCCCATTACTCTCTCAATTCTATCCCCCCAGTCAGATCCCCTTCCATCTATATCCTATATCCCTTATCCCCCCCCCCCCATCCTCCACAGGCTTTTCATTTTATTCCACTTCTCTTCTCTCCTTGTCTGGCATTCTTTCACCTCCTTTTCATCAGCTCATAAGCGATAGGAGCAGAATTAGGCCCATCAAGTCTACTCCGCCATTCAATCGTGGCTGATCTCTCGATCTCTCTCTCCCTCCTAACCCCATTCTCCTGCCTTCTTCACATAACCCCCGACACCCGCACTGATCAAGAATCTATCTATCTCTGACCAGCACCTCACATAGAGAAGGTTAGACGCAACATGCTGGAGTCACTCAGCGGGACAGGCAGCATCTCTGGAGAGAAGGGATGGGTGATGTTTCGTGTGGAGACCCTTCTTCAGTCTCGACCTGAAACGTCGCCCATCACCTTCTCGCTCCAGAGACGCCACCTGACCCGCTGAGTGACTCCAGCATGTTGTGTCTACCTTCGATTTAGACAATAGACAATAGGTGCAGGAGTAGGCCATTCGGCCCTTCGAGCCAGCACCACCATTCAATGTGATCGTGGCTGATCATTCTCAATCAGTACCCCGTTCCTGCCTTCTCCCCATCCCCCTGACTCCGCTATCCTTAAGAGCTCTATCTAGCTCTCTCTTGAATGCATTCAGAGAATTGGCCTCCACTGCCTTCTGAGGCAGAGAATCCCACAGATATACAACTCACTGACTGAAAAAGTATTTCCTCGTCTCCGTTGTAAATGGCCTACCCCTTATTCTTAAACTGTGGCCCCTGGTTCTGGACTCCACCCAACATTGGGAACATGTTTCCTGCCTCAGAAGGCAGCTCTTGTTCTTCTCCAAGAAGCCCTTCTTGCTTAAGTTAAGTCCATACTCCACCACCTCCAGTTTTAAATTCCATTTGGGATATTTTGGAGGAGCAAGAACCAAGAACCTAGTTGAGCCTCAGCAACAGCAGCACATCCCTGGTCTGGTCCCGTGATCTCGAAAGGGGGGTATGGGAAGAAGGCAGGAACGGGGTACTGATTGAGAATGATCAGCCATGATCACATTGAATAGTGGTGCTGGCTTGAAGGGCCAAATGGCCTCCTCCTGCACCTATTGTCTATTGACAATTAATGCGTGCGTTTTCACCTCTTCCCCTTCGTCACTTACTCAACCCCACAACAGTGCTGAACCACCATCTGGGGAGGGGAGGGGGTCGGGGAGGGGGTCGGAGGGGGAGCAGGAGGGGGGGAGGGGGAGCAGGGGGAGGGGGAGCAGGGGGAGGGGGGAGCAGGAGGGGGAGGGGGAGCAGGAGGGGGGGGAGCAGGAGGGGGGGCAGGAGGGGAGGGGGGCAGGAGGGGGGGAGAGCAGGAGGGGGGGGGAGCAGGAGGGGGGGAGCAGGAGGGGGGGGAGCAGGAGGGGGGGAGCAGGAGGGGGAGAGCAGGAGGGGGAGAGCAGGAGGGGGGAGAGCAGGAGGGGGGGGCAGGAGGGGGGGAGAGCAGGAGGGGGGGGGGAGAGCAGGAGGGGGGGGAGAGCAGGAGGGAGGGGGGAGAGCAGGAGGGGGGGAGAGCAGGAGGGGGGAGAGCAGGAGGAGGGGAGAGCAGGAGGGGGGGAGCAGGAGGGGGGGGAGCAGGAGGGGGGGAGCAGGAGGGGGGAGAGCAGGAGGGGGGGCAGGAGGGGGGGAGAGCAGAGGGGGGAGAGCAGGAGGGGGGGAGAGCAGGAGGGGGGGGAGAGCAGGAGAGAGGGGGGAGAGCAGGAGGGGGGGAGAGCAGGAGGGGGGAGAGCAGGAGGGGGGGAGAGCAGGAGGGGGGGAGAGCAGGAGGGGGGAGAGCAGGAGGGGGGGGGAGAGCAGGAGGGGGGGGGAGCAGGAGGGGGAGGGGGAGAGAGCAGGAGGGGGGGAGGGGGTCCGCGGGGAGAGGGGGTCCGCGGGAGAGGGGGGGGGGAGAGCAGGAGGGGGGGGAGAGCAGGAGGGGGGGGAGAGCAGGAGGGGGAGTGAGCAGGAGGGGGGGGAGAGCAGGAGGGGGGAGCAGGAGGGGGGGGGGAGAGCAGGAGGGGGAGTGAGCAGGAGGGGGGGGGAGAGCAGGAGGGGGAGTGAGCAGGAGGGGGGGGGGAGAGCAGGAGGGGGGGAGAGCAGGAGGGGGGGAGAGCAGGAGGGGGGGAGCAGGAGGGGGAGTGAGCAGGAGGGGGGGGAGAGCAGGAGGGGGAGTGAGCAGGAGGGGGGGGGAGAGCAGGAGGGGGGGAGCAGGAGGGGGGGGGGAGAGCAGGAGGGGGAGTGAGCAGGAGGGGGGGGGGAGAGCAGGAGGGGGAGTGAGCAGGAGGGGGGGGGGAGAGCAGGAGGGGGAGTGAGCAGGAGGGGGGGAGAGCAGGAGGGGGGGGGGAGAGCAGGAGGGGAGTGAGCAGGAGGGGGGGGGAGAGCAGGAGGGGGGGAGAGCAGGAGGGGGGGAGAGCAGGAGGGGGGGAGCAGGAGGGGGGGGAGAGCAGGAGGGGGGGGGGAGAGCAGGAGGGGGGGGAGAGCAGGAGGGGGGGGGAGAGCAGGAGGGGGGAGGGGGAGCAGGAGGGGGAGTGAGCAGGAGGGGGGGGGAGAGCAGGAGGGGGTGGAGCAGGAGGGGGGGAGAGAGCAGGAGGGGGGGGGGAGAGCAGGAGGGGGGAGGGGGAGCAGGAGGGGGAGTGAGCAGGAGGGGGGGGAGAGCAGGAGGGGGGGGAGCAGGAGGGGGGAGAGAGCAGGAGGGGGGGGGAGAGCAGGAGGGGGGGGGAGAGCAGGAGGGGGGGGAGAGCAGGAGGGGGGGAGAGCAGGAGGGGGGGAGCAGGAGGGGGGGGGGAGAGCAGGAGGGGGGGGAGAGCAGGAGGGGGGGGGAGAGCAGGAGGGGGGGGAGCAGGAGGGGGGGAGCAGGAGGGGGGGAGCAGGAGGGGGGGGGGGAGAGCAGGAGGGGGGGGAGCAGGAGGGGGGGGGAGAGCAGGAGGGGGGGGGAGAGCAGGAGGGGGGGGGAGAGCAGGAGGGGGGGGGAGAGCAGGAGGGGGGGAGAGCAGGAGGGGGGAGCAGGAGGGGGGGGGAGAGCAGGAGGGGGGGGAGCAGGAGGGGGGGGGGAGAGCAGGAGGGGGGGGGAGAGCAGGAGGGGGGGGGAGCAGGAGGGGGGGAGCAGGAGGGGGGGGGAGAGCAGGAGGGGGGGAGAGCAGGAGGGGGGGAGCAGGAGGGGGGGGGAGAGCAGGAGGGGGGGGAGCAGGAGGGGGGGGGAGAGCAGGAGGGGGGGGGAGCAGGAGGGGGGGGGTGAGCAGGAGGGGGGGGGTTCGGCGGTGTCAGGGCCGCGGGTGGGGGCGCACAAACCCACATGAAGCGTCAACCCCAAAGATACTAGAGGAGCACGATAGACCACTCGACCCTAAACACCGTCACGGCGCCATTTTAGCGGCAGAAACTTGCAGAAACATTTAAAAAGAAAAATAACAAAAACCTGTGAGTTGATGGATGAGATATATTCTGCATTTTTATGGGATCGTCACACATACTGTTCCCCCAAAACACTGATTACACTGCGAGAGGCAGGGCGAGCGGCGGGTTTTGCTTACTAAAATGGCGCCTTTGCGTACTACACTTCAGTATTACACCCCATTCCTTCTCTCCTGAGATGCTGCCTGACCTGCTGAGTTACTCCAGCATTTTGTGCATAAATACCTTTGATTTGTACCAGCGTGTGCAGTTAGTTTCTTACACTTCAGTATAGGCGATTTCGACGGAGTGGTCTATCTTGCTCCTCTAGTATCTTTGGTCAACACTGCGAGCGCCCGCCCGCCCGGCCGCCATCTTGGCCCAGGGGATCACGTGACGGGGGGGAGGTGGAGTAAGGAGAAGCCCAGGGTTTCTGCAGACGATCAGTGTCTGAAGAATGGTCTTCACCCGTCCCTTCTCTCCAGAGATGCTGCCTGTACCGCTGAGTTACCCAGCTTTCTCTGGCCATCTTGTGTCTGGCGTCTCTATCCAGCGCCATCTTGTGTGTGGCGTCTCCGTCCAGCGCCATCTTGTGTGTGGCGTCTTCGTCCAGCGCCATCTTGTGTGTGGCGTCTCCGTCCAGCGCCATCTTGTGTGTGGCGTCTCCGTCCAGCGCCATCTTGTGTGTGGCGTCTTCGTCCAGCGCCATCTTGTGTGTGGCGTCTCCGTTCAGCGCCATCTTGTGTGTGGCGTCTCCGTCCAGCGCCATCTTGTGTGTGGCGTCTCCGTTCAGCGCCATCTTGAGTGTGGCGTCTCCCTTTACCTGACAGAACATGTCATGAACACAATGCTGTCCATCCTACATCTTAAGTTAACCTGGATGGGCACACTTGGACCATTGTGTGCTGGTCTGGTCTCCTCATTGTACGCGGGATGAAGAGGCTTCGGAGAGGGAGCAGAGGAGGTTCACCAGGATAGTATTTGAATTAGAGAAACATAGAAAATAGGTGCAGGAGGAGGCCATTTGGCCCTTCGAGTCAGCACCGCCACTCATTGTGATCATGGCTGATCATCCACAAGAGAGATTTAGCTGTCTAGAGAGTGTGTAGGAAAGAACTGCAGATGCTGGTTTAAATCAAAGGTAGACACAAAAAGCTGGAGTAACTCGGCGGGACAGGAAGCATCTCTGGAGGGGAGGAATGGGTGACGTTTTGAAGAAGGGCCTCAACCTGAAACGTCACCCATTCTTTCACTCCAGAGATACTGCCTGTCCCGCTGAGTTACTCCAGCGTTTTGTGTCTAGCTGTGTAGAGAGGTTGGATAAACCTCCCTTCCATTGATCCCATCTACACCACGCTGCTCAAGAAGGACGCCAACAAATTCAAGGACTCATCTCTCTTCCCTCTCTCATCGGGCAAGAGGTGACAGAGGTTTTAAAACTTATACCTCCAGATTCAGGAGCATTTTATTCCAGCTGTTTTCATTAGCTACAGTGCGGTCCGAACCTCCCATCTCCCAGAATGAAGAAGAGCCTCGACCTGAAACGTCGCCCATTCCTTCTCTCCAGAGATGCTGCTTGTCCCTCCGAGTTACTCCAGCATTTTGTGTATATCATCTACCTTATTGGAAACCTTTGAACTTTCTTTACTCGTGCTTTGTTGGACTTCAATGTTATATCTTTGCCCTAAATATTATACCCTTAAAATACCCACTAAATGTTGTACATGTGCATTGTGGATGACTTGATTGTAATCATGTACAGTCTTTTCTTTGACTGGATAGCACGTAAACAAAAGCTTTTCACTGTACCTCTGTACACGTGACAATAATAAATAAAACGAAACTGAGCTGCTGTTCTGGTTTTTTTCAGGTCACACCATCTACAGACTCTTTCATCTTGATAGAAACTGGGACGACTGCCTGTGGTGATGGGAAATAATAAAATTAGGGCGAATCCACTCAATTTCCAATGCAAGGTGTTGAAACCTTGGGCTGGAAAGCCTTATACATTGTGGGAAAGTATAATTAGGATTAATTAGGATCCTGTTTCTAGGTGATTTTCATTAGTACAGTTGTCAGGGGTTATGGGGAGAAGGGAGGAGAATGGGGTTGAGAGGGAAAGATAGATCAGCCATGATTGAATGGCGGAGTAGACTTGATGGGCCGAATGGCCTAATTCTGCTCCTATTACTTATAACCTTATAACTCAACAGGTCAGGCAGCATCTCCGGAGAAAAAGGAGGGGTGACGTTTTGGGTCGGGAACTTTCTGCAGACTGATTTTTAAACTGAGACAAGGTCTAAGAAAACTCACTATGTGATGATATTCTCCACTGGGATGGAAATGCAACACTTCCATGTCCACTTGATTAGTATGGGTGTTAGGGGTTATGGGGAGGAAGGCAGGAGAAATGGGGTTGAGAGGGAAAGATAGATCAGCCACGATTGAATGGCGGAGTAGACTTGATCGGCCGAATGGCCTAATTCTGCTCCTGGAACTAATGATCGTATGAAGTAGTATAAAATGGGACTGAATAGAGCAGTAGCCAGCCCGTTGATTGTATTAAATCAAGAGTGTTTATTGTCATATGTCCTAGATAGAGCAAAGAAATTCTTACGTGCAACGTCAGGCGGCACCATGGCACAGCGGTAGAGTTGCTGCCTTATAGCGAATGCAGCACTGGAGACCCGGGTTCAATCCCGACTACGGGTGCTGTCTGTTATGGAGTTTGTACATTCTCCCCGTGACCTGCGTGGGTTTTCATTGACATCTTCGGTTTCCTCCCACACTCCAAGGACGTGCAGGTTTGTAGGTTAATTGGCTTGGTAAATGTCAAATTTGTTCCTAGTGGGTATAGGATAGTATTAATATGCGGGGATCGCTGATCGGCGCGGACCCGGCGGGCCGAAGGGCCTGTTTCCGCCCTGTATCTCTAAACTAAAACTAAACTAAACAGAATAGGTGAACATAGTACAGTGTAAACAATCAAACTACCCATCCTACCACAACCAGAGAGCTGTCCTGAACTACAATCTACCTCTTTGGTGACCCCCAGACTATCCTTTATCGGACTTTGCTGGCTTTACCTTGCATTGAAAACATTATTCCCTTATCATGTATCTGTACACTGTACACTGTGGACGGCTCGATTGTAATCATGTATTGTCTTTCCACTGACTGGTTAGCACGCAACAAAAGCTTTTCACTGTACCTCGGTACACGTGACAATAAACTAAACTGAACTAATAATAAACAAGTAAAAGAAGTTCAGTGAAAAAGAGGTTCAGTGTGTGTGTATATATACACATACTCACATATACACATATATATTATATTTAGATAGACTCAAGAAGCTAGAGTAACTCAGCGGGTCAGGCAGCATCTCTGGAGAGACGGAATGGGTGACGTTTCAGGTCAAGACCC
>NC_135977.1:4703242-4826073 GCF_053455715.1 Rhinoraja longicauda
AGAGTTTTGTGTGTTTTGTGTTGTGTTTTGACAGGCTAGAGAGAGAGAGAGAGAGAGAGACACACACATCTGGAGATCGGTGGTGAAGCTCACCCTCAATGCCAGGACGTGAATGAACGCGAGCACCACCTCTCTCTCTGTGCGTGTGTGTGTGTGTGGTGTGTGTGTGTGTGTGTGTGTGTGTCTGCATGACTGTGGAATCCGTCCCCCTGCAAGTCCACACCACCACGTCTGATGTCTGCTGCGCTTTGCGGAGAGAGCCTTGAGTAAATGGCCACCGCTGTCTCAGCCACAGACCAGGGAGGCACAACAACAACATCAACAACAACAACATGGTAAGTCTGGGTGTGTGTCTGTCTGCTTGTGATTCGGGCGGCTTGCAGACCAATCCATCGGGCGTGCATTGAGTTGCGAAGTCAATCCAATCTGCAGGGGGCTGGGCAGCGTCTGTGGGGGGGAGAGGAAGGAGTTGTGGACAGTTCAGGTTGAGACAACATCCCCCCTTCCCCCCTTCCCTCCCTCTCCCTCCCTCCCCTTCCCCCTCCTCCCTCCCTCCCTCCCCCCCCTTCTCCCTCCCCTACCCCTTCCATCCCTCCCCCTACCTTCCCCTTTCCCCCTCCCTCCCTCTTCCCCCTCTCCCTCCCTCCCCATCCCCCCTCCCTCCCCATCCCCCTCCCTCCCCCTTCTCCCTCCATCCCCCTTCTCCCTCCCCTCCTTCTCCCCCCTTTCCCCTCCCTTCCATCCCTCCCCTCCCCTTTCCCCCTCCCTCCCTCTTCTCCCTCCCTCTTCTCCCTCCACCTTTCCCCTCCTCCCTCCCCTTCCACCCCCTTCTCCCTCCCCCCTTCTCCCTCCCCTTCACCCTCCCCCTCCCTCCCTCCCCTTCCACCCCCTTCTCCCTCCCCCTTCCCCCTCCATCCCTCCCCCCTCCTTCACCCCCTCCCTCCCCTTCTCCCTCCCCTCCCCCTTCAAACCCCGTCCCTCCCTCCCTCCCCCTTCAAACCCCCGTCCCTCCCTCCTCCTTCCCCCCCCTTCCCCCTCCTTCCCTCCTTCCCCCCCCTTCCCACTCCCTCTCCCAATCAGCAATAAAACACACAGGGTTTATAACAAGGGTTTTCTCGTTTATTATATTCCTTACACAGGGTTCACAAGGGATAGGACCAGATTTAGGCCATTCGGCCCATTGGGTCTACCCCACCATTCAATCATAGCTGATCTATCTTTCCCTCCCAACCCCATTCTCCTGCCTTCTCCCCGTAACTCCTGACACCCATACTAATCAAGAATCTTATCAAACTCCACCATAAAAATATCCACTGACTTGGCCTCCACTGCCGTCTGTGGCAATGAATTCCACAGATTCACCACCCTCTGGCTGAAGAAATTCCTCCTCATCTCCTTTCTAAAGGTACGCCCTTTAATTCTGTGCCCTCTGGTCCTAGACTCTCCCACTAGTGGAAACATCCTCTCCACATCCACTCTATCCAGGCCTTTCACAATTCTGTAAGTTTCAACGAGGTCCCCCCTCATAGAGTTGCCAACTTTCTCACTCCCAAATAAGGGACAAGATGACATCACCGCCCTGTGGCCCGCCTGACCTCACCCAGCCAGCGGCCACCTGCTCCCGCTCCAACAATGGCGGCCTCCCGGGCCCGGGAGGCGGGTTGCTAGGCAACCTCCATTAGGCGACGCCCGGGCCTGCAGTGTCCGGGCTTACAGCGTCCGGGCCTACAGTGTCCGGGCCTACAGCATCCGGGCCTACAGCGCCCCCGGGCCTAATACGGGACAAGGGCGGTCCCGTACAGGACTAACCGATTCAGCCCAAAATACGGGATGTCCCGGCTAATACGGGACAGTTGGCAACCCTACCTCCTCATTACAGCTTGGTTTGGAACTGCTCTGCTCAAGACCACAAGACATTGCAGAGAGTTGTAGATGTCGCCCATTGGCATCACACAGACCAGACTTGCAGCAACAGGGAACAGCAGTTGCTGGCTGGTTTACACAAGGAACAGCGGATGCTGGTTTCCACAAAGGGACACTAAGTGGCTGCACAGGTGGCGCAGTGGTAGAGTTGCTGCATTACAGCGCTTACAGCTCCAGAGACCCGGGTTCGATCCCGACTACGGGTGCTGTCTGTACGGAGTTTGTACGTTCTCCTCGTGACCTGCGTGGGTTTTCTCCGAGATGTTCGGTTTCCTCCCGCACTCACAGGTATGTAGGTAAATTGGCTTGGTAAATGTAAAAATTGTCCTTCGTGTGTGTAGGATAGTGTTAATATCGCTGGTCGGCACGGACCCGTTGGACCGAAGGGCCTGTTTCCGTGCTTTGTATCTCTGGTCTAAATGGTGTCTCAATAGGACTCCCCCCTCATCTCCAGTCTATCATCAATGCAAACACATCGCACAATGAAGATTTCATCATCTTTGATTGCTGATGTTGTTTAGGTTGCTGCATGAGATATCCAGGTTTTTGTGCAAACTGTGTTACATAATGGGAATTGTTTTGTTAATTCCCCAGTCTTCATGGACCGACAGAACCACTTACACAGGAGGCCATTTCTGACTGCCTCACAGATCTCTTTATTAAGTATTACGTTTATTGTTAGGACGGGTGTCGAGGGTTACGGGGAGAAGGCAGGAAAATGGGATTAGGAGGCAGAAATCAGCCCATGATTGAATGGCGGAGTAGAGCTCGGTGGGCCGAATGGCCTAATTCTACTCCTATAACTTGGGGAAGCAGATTCACTGAAGGCTCCTAGTATCGTTTGATGTCTGGGTAAGTAGAATGGAGATGAGGAGGAATTTCTTTAGCCAGAGGGTGGTGAATCTGTGGAATTCACAGATGCCACAGAAGGGCGGCACGGTGGCGCAGAGGTAGAGTCGCTACCTCACGGCGCCAGAGACCCGGGTTCCATCCTGACTATGGAGTTTGTACGTTCTCCCCGTGCCTTGCATGGGTTTTCCTCCGGATTCCTCCCACGCTCCAACGACGTACAGGCTAATTGGCTTGGTTATGATTGTAAATTGTCCCTAGTGTGTGTAGGATAGTGTTAACATGCGGGGATCGCTGGTCGGCGCGGACTCGGTGGGCCGAATGGCCTGTTTCCACCTGAGCTGGATAGAGCTCTTAAGGATAGCGGAGTCAGGGGGTATGGGGAGAAGGCAGGAACGGGGTACTGATTGAGAATGATCAGCCATGATCACATTGAATGGCGGTGCTGGTTCGAAGGGCCGAATGGCCTCCTCCTCCTGCACCTATTGTCTATTGTCTATATCTAAACTAAACTGAGTTGAAATCTGGAGTGTAGTATAAGTTGTGGGAGCAGAATTAGACCGTTCGGCCCATCGAGTCCCACTCCGCCATTCAATCGTGGCTGATCTATCTCAACCCCATTCTCCTGCCTTCTCCCCGTAACCCCGGACAACCGGGAACATCTCAAAACACAGGCTTTTTGCCACCGGAGGTTATTTCATAACAACAAGGTATGGGGAACATTTCACTGTGGTCCCACTAGGCTAAACAGCACCAGGAATTGATAGTGGGCTCTCTTCTGCTTGCCAAGATCAAGGTTTTTTATTAAGTTCCTCCTAAAAAATCTTGTCTCATCATTTGGCTTCCTCTTCCCCCCCACCCCCCCCCCCCCCCCCCCCCCCCACTCTCCCCCGTGAACTTTAGGTGCATGTGAATCAAGCTGAGACTAGCAATTGAAACTATGTGAAGTTCTGCCCTACTTCCTGTTTGTCAGGGGAAATGTGAACAGCCTGATTGTAACCACAAGTTCACAAGTTTTAGGAGTGGAGTTAGGCCATTCGGCCCATCGAGTCCTCTCCGCCATTCGATCGTGGCTGATCTCAGCCTCCCAATCCCATTTTCCTGCCTTCTCCCTATAACCCTTGACCCACCCCCGTTCTAATCAAGAATTTGTTTTATCTCTGCCTTAAAAATATCCACGACTTGGCCTCCACAGCCCTCTGTGGCAATGAGTTCCACGGGTTAACTACCCTCTGACTAAAGAAGTTCCTCCTAACCTCCTTTCTAAAAGGGCGTCCTTTAATCCTGAGGCTGTGCCCTCTGGTCCTAGACTCTCCCACTAGTGGAAACATCCTCCCCACATCCACTCTATCAATGCCTCACGTATAGTCTTTCCGCTGAAGATAGATGCAAAATGCTGGAGTAACTCAGCGGGCCAGGCAGCATCTCTGGAGCAAAAGAACAGGTGACATTTCCGGTCGAGACCCAGCTTCAGCCTGAGAGTCAGGGGTGGGGGGGGGGAGAGAAACTAGAGGCATGAAAATGTTCAGAATAAATTCCGAGCCGGCACCCATGACCAAGGAAAGGTGGAGCCCACAATGGTCCATTGTTGGCTGTGGAAGAGGTGATAACGAAGGGATATATGGTTGCGATCGGTGGTACTAGCAGGACGACTAGGGTGGAGGAGGGATGGAGAGAGAGAGAGAGGGGATTGCAGGGGTTACTTGAAGTTAGAGAAGTCAATGTTCATACCGCTGGGGTGTGAGCTGCCCAAGCGAAATATGAGGTTGTAGTGAGTCCAGACGAGTGGTTTTATCTGAATCCTTTATTAGTATCAAACCCGTAACAAACGCGACAGACTTCTTCCTGGACAAACACTACTTCACTTACTAATCTAATCTCCAATCTGGTTTGGCGCCAAGCATTTAAATACCCCGCGCTTCCTTACCCCGTGACCGTAATCCAATCCGAGGGTTCTATTACCTGGCCAATCCCTATGTCCCTACATGACCCCCCCCCAGAACCCTCGAAACCATACCTCACGGGCGGCCGAACATCCCGCCCAGAACGTGTACGGATAGGGGAAACCGATACCCCCAGTGTGACAGGAGGCGGGGGGGACGCCGCCGCTGGAGGCGATGGGAGGTTCACCGGAGCGGCGGGTGCAGGTGACGTGGGGCACTTGATGAACAACGGCAGCCCGGGACCAACCATAGGCGGCGGAGGCCCAAAAGGTGGTAAACTGGGCGCCACTGACGGGACCAGTCGAGCAGCCACAGGCCGGCCCCGGCGCGGCGGCTGAGCCACCGACACGGGGAGGTCCTGGTCTAAATGGGCCGGCTTGAGACGGGACACTGAAACCAGCTCCTGACGATTTCCTACCTGCAAGGTGAAGGTTACAGTCCCTCTTTTGAGCACCTGGAACGGGCCCTGGTAAACCGGCTGCAGAGGGGGACGGTGGCAATCTTTCAGAAGAAACACGAAATCACAGCTCCGCAATTCCGAAGGAACGTGAACTGCTGTGCTTCCGTGACTAGAGGTGGGGACTGGAGCCAGAGAACCCACCCGTTCCCGGAGGGAGCCCAAGACTGACGTGACGGATGGCGGCAAGGCGGGAGTGGAAGGGAGAATATCGCCCGGCACCCGCAGGGGCGAACCGTAGACGAGCTCGGCCGAAGATGTGCCCAGTTCCGCCCGCGGGGCCGTACGGATGCCGAGGAGGACCCAAGGCAGCTGGTCAGCCCAATCGTAGCCAGTCAGGCGAGCACAGAGGGACGCCTTCAGCTGCCGATGGAAACGCTCAACCATCCCGTTGGCTTGGGGATGATAGGCGGTGGTCTGCTGTAATCAAGCACCATACAGCTGCGCCAGCGCGGCCCAGAGACACGAGGTGAACTGGGCTCCCTGATCTGTAGTAATGATAGCCGGGACCCCGAAACGAGCCACCCAATGCAACGCCAGGGCCCGTGCACAGGAGGCCGCCGAGGTGTCCGACAACGGGAGCGCCTCCGGCCAACGAGTGAACCGATCAACCACCGTCAGTAGATGAGTGTAACCCCTAGAATAGGGCAATGGACCCACCAAATCCACATGGATGTGGAAAAAATGGGCGGGGGGAACCTCAAATGTCTGGTGCGGGGGCTGGACATGACGATGGACTTTGGAGGTCTGGCACGGAATGCAGGCACGTGCCCAGGCTGCCACCTGCTTCCGCAGGCCATGCCAGACAAACCGGTCGGCCACCATGGCTGAAGTCGCCCTGATGGACGGATGTGCCAGGCCATGAATGGCCTCAAAAACCTTACGCCGCAGAGCGGCCGGCACCACCGGGCGAGGGCGTGGGAGAGTAACGTCGCACCACAACTTGATACCTGTGGGGCCACACGCCACCTGCTCTAAACGCAGTCCCGAGGTTGTGGAGGCGTACACCGCGGCAGTTCCTTCCAGGCGCTGAGCCTCCGCTAGCTCCTGGAAATCCACATGGTCACCAACCACGGCTACGGAGGGAATGGCCGGCCGGGACAGGGCATCAGCAACGGCATTCAGCCTACCCGCAATATGACGGACATCGGTCGTGAACTCCGAAATGAGGGTTAGGTGCCGCTGCTGGCGAGCCGACCACGGATCAGAAACCTTAGCAAAAGCGAATGTCAAAGGTTTGTGATCCTATTACCTACCGCCTTATGACATAACTCAGCGGGTCAGGCAGCATCTCCGGAGAAAAAGGATGGGTGACGTTTGGGGTCGGGAACTTTCTGCAGAACGATTTTTATACTGACACAAGGTCTAAGAATATTCTCCACTGCAGTGGAAATGTAACGCTTCTATGTTTCCATTAGAACAGCATTGTCAAAACCAAGACTGCTAATTTAAAGAACATCTTATTGTGGATTTACTGAACCTATCACTAAACCTTTACTTAACCGATCACTAGCTCTTGAAAAACTCTTTGTGTCTTCCTCCAAATTTTACTAAACGATACGATACGATGTCCCAGGAGGGTAAATTGATCTGCCAACTGTCATAATTCTTAAGGGGTTGGACAGGCTGGATGCAGGAAGATTGTTCCCGATGTTGGGGAAGTCCAGAACAAGGGGTCACAGTTTAAGGATAAGGGGGAAGTCTTTTAGGACCGAGATGAGAACGTTTTTTTTCACACAGAGAGTGGTGAATCTGTGGAATTCTCTGCCACGGAAGGTAGTTGAGGCCAGTTCATTGGCTATATTTAAGAGGGAGTTAGATGTGGCCCTTGTGGCTAAAGGGATCAGGGGGTATGGAGAGAAGGCAGGTACGGGATACTGAGTTGGATGATCAGCCATGATCATATTGAATGGCGGTGCGTACAGGCTCGAAGGGCCGATTAACCTCCAGACCCGCACGTCTTTGGGAAATGGGAGAAAACCGGAGCGCCCGGAGGAATCCCACACGGTCTGAGGGGGAGCGTGCAAACTCCACACAGACAGCACCCGAGGTCAGGATCGAACCCGGGTCTCTGGCGCTGTGAGACAGCGGCTCTACCCGCTGTGCCACTGTGATTTCTGATGCAAGGTTATTGACCTGAAACATTAACTCTGTGGTTCTCTCCACAAACACTTGGGGAATATTTCCAGATCTTTCTGTTTTATTTCATTTTAGTTTTCCAGCACTGGAAAATCACGAGAGGAATAGATCGGGTAGACGCACAGAGTCTCTTGCCCAGAGTAGGGGAATCGAGGACTGGAGGTCATGGGTTTAAGGTGAAGGGGAAAAGACGTAATGGGGGTAACTTTTTCACACAAAGGGTGGTGGGTGTATGGAACGAGCTGCCAGAGGAGGTAGTTGAGGCTGGGACTATCCCAACGTTTAAGAAACAGTTATACAGGTACGTGGATAGGACAGGTTTGGAGGGATATTGACCAAATGCAGGCAGGTGGGACTAGGGTAGCTGGGATACGTCGGCCGGTGAGGGCAAGTTGGGCCGAGGGGCTTGTTTCCACGCTGTATCACTCTATGACACTGATGTGCTCTGACTTTGATGACTGAGAAAAAACATGATTGTTTTTTCAGCTTATAAAATCATGGGATTTATCACATGCTGACACAGTTACCAACCCCTAGCCTGGAGCCCAAAATGAAAGACTCTCGAAAGCCGGCTTGCTTCTGTCTAAGCAATCTTGCAGAATAGTTGAACGAGGAACAGGTTCCAACTTGCGTCGTGCAGGGAGGAGATTATGCAGATGCTGATTTACGGACAAAATGCTGGAGCAACTCAGCGGGACAGGCAGCATCTCTGGAGAGAAGGAATGGGTGACGCTTCGGGTCGAGACCCTTCTTCGGACTGAAGAAGCGTGGGGGGACCCCCGAGAAGAGAAGGGGGTCGAACAATGGATAATGGGGACCTGGCGTGGGCGGACCTCCGTGAGAGGGGGAGGGGAAACAAAGGGGGAACTGACACGGCGGAGGGGGGGGGGGATTTGTAACTTTGTCAGCGCCCTTTATGTGGCGTCTATTTGCATACCTTGGCAAGGTATGCAAGCAAAGAATTTCACTGTTACTTGCATTCAATTCAATTCAAACTTTTTCACACAGGTTGGTGCCGATATGGTAGTGGGTAGAGACGGGTATATCCATGCCATTTAGATTTAGATTTTTATAGATTTAGAGATACAGCGCAGAAACAGGCCCTTCGGCCCACTGGGTCCGCGCCGCCCAGCGATCCCCGCACACTAACACTATCCTACACCCACTAGGGACAGTTTTTACATTTGCCCAGCCAATTAACCTACAAACCTGTACGTCTTTGGAGTGTGGGAAGAAACCGAAGATCTCGGAGAAAACCCACGCAGGTCACGGGGAGAACGTACAAACTCCGTACAGACGGCGCCCGTAGTCAGGATCGAACCTGAGTCTCCGGCGCTGCATTCGCTGTAAGAAAGCAACTCTACCGCTGTGCCACCGTGCCACCGCCTTTAAAAGACACTTGGAGAAGGTACATGGATGGGAGAGGCGTGGCGGGGATGTGGGATAGGTAGTGGCAAGTGGGACGAGCTCAGTTAAGCAGCTTAGTCGGTACGGACAAGTTGGGCTGAAGGGCCTGTTTCTCTGCAGACGGACACGGAAAGCTCGAGTAACTCAGCGGGTCGGACAGCATCTCTGGAGAAAACCAAGGGTCACCGTTTAAGAATTCCAGAACCAGGGGTCACAGTTTAAGAATAGGAGGTCGGCCATTTAGAACTGAGATGAGGACGTTTTTTTTCCACCCAGAGAGTTGTGAATCTGTGGAATTCTCTGCCACAGGAGGCCAATTCACTGGATGTTTTCAAGAGAGAGTTAGATTTAGCTCTTAGAGCCAACGGAATCAAGGGGTATGGGGGAAAAAGCAGGAACGGGGTAATGATTGAGAATGATCAGCCATGATCATATTGAATGGCGGTGCTGGCTCAAAGGGCCGAATGGCCTACTCCTGCACCTATTGTCTATTGAATGGCGGTGTTGGCTCGTAGGGCCGAATGGCCTCCTCCTGCACTTATTTTTCTATGATTCTAAAAGGAACAGGTGACGTTTCGGGTCGAGACCCCGGTCTCCATGCTGTGTAACTTTACGACGTTTGCTTTTTGAAACTTACACAGTCGGATGGATTATTTGAGTGATAATTTTTAATTCCAACGGATTCTGGGCGCCCCGTGACCGAAGGTCACCAACTCGTGATGAAGGTTTATGGACTGCATGAGGAAAGGGAATGTGAAATTAGAAAGGAATTTGATTCTGTGGAATGAGTTGGAATCTGGCCCAGTTCTCAAGGGCAGCATTCAAGAAGGGTGAGAAAGGCCCCATTTTAAAGATTTTCATGACTTCTACCGTGCTGTCGTTTATATATCAGGCTTACAAATGGAATTCCTTCCATTAGCTAGGGTACTGTCCGATTCACCTCTACCCCATTACCAGGGTTGCCAACTTCCTCACTCCCAAATACAGGACAATGGGTGACGTCACCGCCCCGCGCCCCACATGACCCCACCCAGCCAGCGGCCACGTGCTCCCGCTCCACCAATGGGAATTGTGGGCCGAAGGGCCTGTTCCTGTGCTGTACCCGCTCTCTGTTCAATAGTGGTGTATTTATAATTGAAGTGATTAACCTCGAGTCTTGAGGTTTACCAGATGACCTGCGTGGATTAGACAGTATTAGCTGGATTAGACTGTGGGCGGAAACCGGAGCACCCGGAGAAAACCCACGTGGTCACAGGGAGAATGGGCGTGGATATTTATGGGCGGTCACGGTGGCGCAGCGGTAGAGTTGCTGCCTTACAGCGAATGCAGCGCCGGAGACCCGTCTGTACGGAGGTCGTAGGTTCTCCCCGTGACCTGCGTGGGTTTTCTACGAGATCTTCCGTTTCCTCCCACACTCCAAAGACGTACAAGTTTGCAGGCTAATTGTCATGGTAAAATATAAAAATTGTCCCTAGTGTGTGTGTAGGATAGCGTTAGTGTGCGGGGATCGCTGGTCGGCGCGGACCCGGTGGACCGAAAGGGCCTGTTTCGGCGCTGTATCTCTAAACTAAACTAAAGAACATGAAAACTCCGTACAGACACCACCCGTGGTCAGGATCGAACCCGGGTCTCTGGCGCCGTAAGGCAGCAACTCTACCGCTGCGCCACCGTGCCGCCCAAAGAGGATTTAGACGGGCACATTGATGTGCAAGGAATAGATGGATATGGATCATATGTCGGCAGAGGACATTAGTTGACTTGGCTTCATGTACGGCATGGGAATTATGGGCCGATGGGCCTGTTCTTGTGCTGTACTGCTCTCTGTTCAATAGTAGTGTGTCTATTATATTACTAAAACTCTCATCTTGTATATTAGTTTGTTCCCGAAATACAGCCAAAACGCTACACGATAGCGCAACAATTTTAGGCCCACTTTACTCACCGTTGACCTGCGGTTCAAATGTTTGTTATATTTTAATAAACTTTAATAAATGACTTTTTAATCTTTAATAAATCGCTCACACTTGCCCTGCCCGTCAGCCATGCCTGCGGCGCAGTAATACCTCTATGTTCGACGTCACAATGGAACCAACGGGTCCGTGCCTGCGCTGTTGGGGCCCGTTGACCTAATATGTACGTAAGATGGCCGCCGGGTCCGCGCCTATGCAGTTGGGGCCCGTTGATCAACTACTTACGTAAGATGGCCGCCGGCTCCGTGCCCGCGCAGTTGGGGCCCATTGATCTAATACTTACATAAGATGGCCGCCGGGTCCTCGCCTGCGCAGTTGGGGCCCGTTGACCTAATACTTACGTAAGACTGCAGTTGTACAGGGCCCTAGTGAGACCGCACCTGGAGTACTGTGTGCAGTTTTGGTCTCCAAATTTGAGGAAGGATATTCTTGCTATTGAGGGCGTGCAGCGTAGGTTTACTAGGTTAATTCCCGGAATGGCAGGACTGTCATATGTTGAAAGACTGGAGCGGCTAGGCTTGTATACACTGGAATTTAGGATGAGAGGGAATATTATCAAAACGTATGAGATTATTAAGGGGTTGGACACGTTAGAGGCAGGAAACATGTTCCCAATGTTGGGGGAGTCCAGAACAAGGGGCCACACAGTTTAAGAATAAGGGGTAGGCCATTTAGAACGGAGATGAGGAACAACTTTTTCAGTCAGAGAGTTGTGAATCTGTGGAATTCTCTGCCTCAGAAGGCAGTGGAGGCCAATTCTCTGAATGCATTCAAGAGAGAGCTGGATAGAGCTGTTAAGGATCGCGGAGTCGGGGGGTATGGGGAGAAGGCAGGAACCGGGGTACTGATTGAGAATGATCAGCCATGATCACATTGAATGGCGGTGCTGGCTCGAAGGGCCGAATGGCCTCCTCCTGCACCTATTGTCTATTGTCTAAGATGGCCGCCGGATCCGCGCGTGCGCATTTAGGGGAGGGTTGCCATTTCGATATCGCCATTTTGAGATCGCCATTTGATTGCAACGGGTCGGCAGTTGGGCGAGGGTTGCTGGGCCCTCAGGAGAGGTTTGGACCCAACGAGTCCACGCCCGTCTAGTTTATAATTGAAGTTAGTAGTGGTACAGTTATCAGCATGTATACATTTGCATCTGACCTTCCTCCTTTCATTTTCCTCTTTTCCTTCAGGTGCAGTTACTTTTTCCTTTATGATTCTTCAAAAGTTGAGGAGGAGGGTGATCCAACGAGTGCCGGCATCTATTATTTTTATCCGTCACAGGTGAGGTTGCTTATTCATATTTTGGGGGGAACAGGATTATTTGGAGGGAAAGGGAGAGGCTGATTTTTATGTAAACGTTAAAAAAATGCCAAACTGCATTGGTCAGTCAGGTCGTGGTCTGGTGTGTTATGTTGTTGAGATTTGTATTGGAAGGCTACCATACAGGTCTTCATATCATATCATATCTATACAGCGCGGAAACAGGCCTTTTCGGCCCACCAACTCCGCGCCGCCCAGCGATCCCCGCACACAAACATTATTAACACTATCCTACACACTAGGGACAATTTTTACATTTATCCAGCCAATTTACCTACATACCTGTACGTCTTTCGAGTGTGGGAGGAAACCGAAGATCTCGGAGAAAACCCACGCAGGTCACGGGGAGAACGTACAAACTCCTTACAGTGCAGCACCCGTAGTCAGGATCGAACCTGAGTCTCCGGCGCTGCATTCGCTGTAAAGCAGCAACTCTACCGCTGCGCTACCGTGCCGTCTTGGTGAAAGACTTTGTTAAGGTCCATGTACATAGAGTGTCTGGTTTAGAGATACAGCACGGAAACTGGCCCTTTGGCCCACCGAGTCCACTCCGACCAGCGATCCCCACACATTAACACTGTCCTATGCTAGGGATAATTTTCCACATTTATATCAAGCTAATTAAACTACAAACCTCTATGTCTTTAGAGTTTAGTTTAGAGATACAGCGCGGAAACAGGCCCTTCGGCCCTCCGAGTCCGCTCCGACCAGCGATCCCCGCACATCAACACTACCCTACGCACGCTAGGGACAACCTCCAAACCTGCACGCCTTTGGAGTGTGGGAGGAAACCGGAGCACCCGGAGAAAACCCACGTGGTCACAGGGAGAACGTCGAAATTCCATACAGGCAGCGCCCGTAGTCAGGATGGAACCTGGGTCTCTGGTGCTGTAAGGCAGCAGCTCTACCACCTCGCCACTTTAGTGCCGCCCTTTAGTTCAGTGTAGAGATGCAGCATAGAAACAGGTCCTTTAGATCACTCTCACCATCGATCACCCGTTCACACCAGTTCTATGTTTATCCCACTTTCGCATCCACTGCCCACACACTGGGGGCGGTTTACAGAGGTCCAATTAACCTACAAGCCCGCACGTCTTTGGGATGTGGGAGGAAACCGGAGCACCGGAACTAAAATTCCCGGAATGGCGGGACTGTCATATGTTGAAAGACTGGAGCGACTAGGCTTGCACACACTGGAATTTAGAAGGATGAGAGGGGATCTTATCGAAACGTATAAGATTATTAAGGGGTTGGACACGTTAGAGGCAGGAAACATGTTCCCAATGTTGGGGGAGTCCAGAACAAGGGGCCAAAGTTTAAGAATAAGGGGTAGGCCATTTAGAACGGAGATGAGGAAAAACGTTTTCAGTCAGAGAGTTGTGAATCTGTGGAATTCACTGCCTCAGAAGGCAGTGGAGGCCAATTCCCTGAATGCATTCAAGAGAGAGCTAGATGGAGCTCTTAAGGATAGCGGAGTCAGGGGGTATGGGGAGAAGGCAGGAACGGGGTACTGATTGAGAATGATTAGCCATGATCACGGTGAATGGCGTTGCTGGCTCGAAGGGCCGAATGGCCTCCTCCTGCACCTATTGTCTACCAAGAGATCCACAAAAACCCGCCATCAAATGTCCCGTCATCCCAGAGCACCGACCGCCATGAAACAAGACAAAATACCGGTCCCTGCACCATCAACTCGCTGAATTTCAATAAACGTTGCTACCAATATTTCCCTTTGCCCTATTGTCACCCGGAGGAAACCCACACGGTCACGGGGAGAGCGTGCAAACTCCGTGCAGACAGCACCCGCGGTCCGGGTGGTGAGGCAACAACTCTACCGCTGTGCCACCGTGCCTGCCGCCCTGTGTGGCAACCCGAGATTGCTACGTAAATGTACAGGTGCCCCCTCACCTCACCATGCTTCGGCGTACGCTATTCTCGGTCTAGGATGGGTTTATCGGAACGTTACCCCCATTGTAGGTCGAGGGGCCGCCTGTGATTTTGTTTATCCCCCCCCCCCCCCCCGTCTCTCGAGCAGGTCACCCTTGATCAACAGGAATTGCTGTGCGGGCAGGTGGCTGGTGTGGTGTGCTGTGTTACTGAGATCTCGGGAAGGCCACCCTCGCTAATCCGCCTGCGGAAGCTGAAGTTTGCCATCCAAGTGTCGGGAGAGTATCTTTGGGTACGTACGATATAACTTTGCTGGTCGTCAGAGATGTCCTCATTCTTCAGGAAACGGGGCTTCCCCTCTTCCATTGTAGATGAGGCTCTCACTAGGGTCTCTTCTACATCCCGCAGCTCCGCTCTTGCTCCCCCTCCCCCCGTTCGTAACAAGGACAGAATCCCCCTCGTTCTCACCTTCCACCCCACCAGCCAGCGGATCCAACAAATCATCCGCCGACATTTCCGTCACCTACAACGGGACCCCACCACTGGCCACATCTTCCCATCCCCTCCCCTTTCTGCGTTCTGCAGAGACCGTTCCCTCCGTAACTCCCTGGTCCACTCGTCCCTTCCTACCCAAACCACCCCATCCCCAGGCACTTTCCCCTGCAACCGCAGGAGATGCAACACCTGTCCCTTTACCTCCCCCCTCAACTCCATCCAAGGACCCAAATAGTCTTTCCAGGTGAGACAGAGGTTCACCTGCACCTCCTCCAACCTCATCTGTTGTATCCGCTGTTCCAGATGTCTACATCGGCGAGACCAAACACAGGTTCGGCGATCGTTTCGCTCAACACCTTCGCTCAGTCCGCCTTAACCAACCTGATCTCCCGGTGGCTGAGCACTTCAACTCCCCCTCCCACTCCCAGTCTGACCTTTCTGTCATGGGCCTCCTCCAGTGCCATAGTGAGGCCCACTGGAAATTGGAGGAACAGAACCTCATATTTTGCTTGGGCAGCTTGCAGCCCAGTGGTATGAACATTGACTTCTCCAACTTTAGATAGTTCCTCTGTCCCTCTCTTCCCCTCCCCCTTCCCAGATCTCCCACTGTGTTCCTGTCTCTACCTATATCCTTCCTTTGTCGTCGTCCCTGACATCAGTCTGAAGAAGGGTCTCGACTCGAAACGTTGCCCATTCCTTCTCTCCTGAGATGCTGCCTGTCCCGCTGAGTTACTCCAGCATTTTGTAATTAAATATATACATGTCTTCTGTGCTCCATCAAAGGCTCTTGGATGTGGCATAGATGTCCCCGATGTGAGCTGCAAGCACGCTCTGGATCATCTTATAGGCGTCTTTACATTTTACAATGGAGCCAGCAAGCATATATACAAGGTAATGCTTTACATTTGTATCCCAGTTTAAAATGTCTACACAACGTTAAAGATGCAGCACGGAGAGAGGCCCATCGGCCCATCGAGTCCACGCTAACCCATTGATCACCCGTACACTTAGCACTGTCCTACACACGAGTGACAATTTACAGAAGCCAAACAAGCTACAAACCTGCGGGTCTTTGGGATAGACAATAGGTGCAGGAGTAGGCCATTCGGCCCTTCGAGCCAGCACCGCCATTCAATGTGATCATGGCTGATCATTCTCAATCAGTACCCTGTTCCTGCCTTCTCCCCATACCCCCTGACTCCGCTATCCTTAAGAGCTCTATCTAGCTCTCTCTTGAATGCATTCAGAGAATTGGCCTCCACTGCCTTCTGAGGTAGACAATTCCACAGATTTACAACTCTCTGACTGAAAAAGTTTTTCCTCATCTCCGTTCTAAATGGCCTACCCCTTATTCTTAAACTGTAGCCCCTGATTCTGGACATGTCCCCCAACATTGGGAACATGTTTCCTGCCTCTAACGTGTCCAACCCCTTAATAATCTCATATGTTTCGATAAGATCCCCTCTCATCCTTCTAAATTCCAGTGTATACAAGCCCAGCCGCTCCAGTCTTTCAACATATGACAGTCCCGCCATTCCAGGAATTAACCTAGTAAACCTACGCTGCAATCCCTGCACGGGATGTGGCAGGAAACCAGGAGCACCTGGCAAAAACCCACTGGGGAAAAACGTACAAACTCCTAACAGACAGCACCCGTAGTCAGGATCGAAACCGGGTCTCTGGCGCTGTGAGGCAGCAACTCTAGCGCTGCGCCACCGTGCCACCTGCCCGCAAGACAATATTTATATTGCAGTGATTAATTTGTTGCAGCGGTACCCAGAAACATGAGTTTCGCAGCGGTAGAGTTGCTGCCTCACAGCGATGGAGACGCAGGTTCGATCCTGACTACGGGTGCTGTCTGTACGGAGTTTGTACGTTCCCCCCGTGACCTGCGAGGGTTTTCTCCAGATTCTCTGGTTTCCTGCCAAACTCCAAAGACGTGCAGTTTGTAAGTTAATTGGTAAAACTGTAAATTGTCCCTAGAGTGTGTAGGATAGTGTTAGTTTGGGGGGGTGATCGCTGGTCAGCACGGACTCAGTGGACCGAAGGGCCTGTTTCCGCGCTGTATCTCTATAAACTAAACTCAACTAAAAGATAATTTAGAGTCATAGAGTTATACAGTGATACAGCGTGGAAACAGGCCCTTCGGCCCAACTTGCCCACACCGGCCAACATGTCCCAGCTACAGTCGTCCCACCTACCTGTGCTTGGTCCATATCCCTCCAAACCTGTCCTATCCATGTACTTGTCTAACTGTTTCTTGAACGGTGGGATAGTCCCAGCCTCAACTACCTCATCTGGCAGCTCGTTCCGTACACCCACCGCCCTATGTGTGAAATTTATTGTCACACTAGACCAAGTTGGTCCAAAACCTCTCCTGCATTGGTGCAGCACCCTCTCCTTCCCCTCCCCTCCCCCCCCTCCCCTCCCCCCCTCCCCCTACCCCCCCCCATCCACCCTTCCCCTCCCCCACCACTCCATCACCCGTAACCCCTCCCTCCTTCCCTCTCCCCTCTCACCCCTCCCCATCCTCCTACCTCCCTTACCCTCCCTCCCCCCACTCTATCCCCCTCAACCCCCCTCATCCTCCCTCCTCTCCCCCCTCCCTCCACCCCTCCCCCCTCCCTCCCTAGGAGATAGATTTAAACTTTAAAATGTGAATAACTATAAAAATATAACACCGGTTTCAATGGAACCTCTTCCATCAGCACCAAAGGGACGACATTGATGTACCCAGATGCAGAGAAATGATTTGTTGTTGCATGCGATCCGGTAAAATCATACTTTGCACGTTCTCCCCGTGACCGCGTTAGTTTGCATCGGCTGCCCCAGGTTCCTCAGGAGGAATCTCGTCTCCTCTCACCTAAGCTACTCCAGTCCTCTGGTTCTCGTCGTTAACTGTAAATGGATCGATTGCAATCGTGCGTTGCCTTTCTGCTGATTGGTTAGCACGCAACAGAAAGCCTTTCACCGTACCTCGGTACACGTGACCGTAAACTAAACTGAAACTAAATGAAGGCCGCTACCTCAGTGATTTGTCCCACGTTCAGTTAGATTAGAAACCTCGCTTTCAGAGAGAGACGCAAAAATGCTGGAGTAACTCAGTGGGGACAGGCAGCATCTCTGGAGGGAAGGAATGGGTGACGTTTCAGGCCGAGACCCTTCCTCAGAGTCTGAAGTCCTAGAACTGAGTCTTAGAACTGAGATGAGGAAAAACTTTTTCAGTCAGAGAATTGTGAATCTGTGGAATTCTCTGCCTCAGAAGGCAGTGGAGGCCAATTCTCTGAATGCATTCAAGAGAGAGCTAGATAGAGCTCTTAAGGATAGCGGAGTCAGGGGGTATGGGGAGAAGGCAGGAACGGGGTACTGATTGAGAATGATCAGCCATGATCACATTGAATGGCGGTGCTGGCTCGAAGGGCCGAATGGCCTCCTCCTGCACCTATTGTTTATTGTCCCGCTGAGTTACTCCAGCAATTTGCGTCTATCTTCGATTTAAACCAGCATCTGCCGTTTAATCAGATCCCTGTTCTACTTGCCTTAGGAACGGCTCCATCCAAGACCGCAAGAAATTGCAGAGAGTTGTGGACGCAGACCAGACCATCATGCACACAAACCTACCTCCCTTCCACTGACTCCATCTACACCTCACGCTGCCTCGGCAAGGCCAGCAGCATCATCAAGGACCAGTCTCATCCCCTCTTCTCCCCCGTTTCGGGTCGAGACCCTTCCTCAGACGGAGCCTGCCTTGTGTACAGCCTGTGGCTTTTGCGAATCGTGTACAGATTTTGTATTTACTTCCGCAGGTGCGGGAGAAAGGCGCGCTGGCCCGACATTGGGATGTCTACATGCGGCACATCCAGCAGAACAGCGGCGGCCTGCATCGTACGTTCAACTCCCTGTGGAACCTGGACCGGACTGATGTAATCCACGGGCACTTACTAACCTTTGCAAAACAAGGCACAGAGTACTGGGGTAGCTCAGTGGCTCAGACTGAAACATAGAAACATAGAAAAAAGTGCTGTTTTAAACTGAAGATAGACACAAAAAGCTCTCTGAAGAAGGGTCTCAACCCAAAAAGTCCTTCTATCCAGAGATGCTGCCTGTCCCGCTGAATTACTCCAGCATTTTGTGTGAACCTATATTATATAGAAACATAGAAAATAGGTGCAAGTGGAGGCCATTTTGCCCTTCGAGCCAGCACTGCCATTCATTGTGATCATGGCTGATCATCCACAATCAGTAACCCGTGCCTGCCTTCTCCCCATATCCCTTGATTCCGCTAGCCCCTAGAGCTCTATCCAACTCTCTTTTAAATCCATCCAGTGAATTGGCCTCCACTGCCCTCTGTGGCAGAGAATTCCACAGATTCACAACTCTCTGGGTGAAAAAGTTTTTTCTCACCTCAGTTTTAAATGGCCTCCCCTTTATTCCTAGACTGTGTGTGGCCCCCCTGGTTCTGGACTCCCCACCAGCATTGGGAACATTCTCCTGAAGAAGGGTCCCGACCCAAACCGTCACCCACCCACCTGACACGCTTAGTTCCGTTTAGAGATGGGATTTAGATTTAGAAGCAGGCCCTTCAGCCCGCCGAGTCCGCGCCGAGCCGCGATCCTCGCACACTATCACTATCCTACATGCACTTGGGCCTGTTTCCATGCTCCATGCTGTATCACTCTGTGACTCTAAATGGATAGGAGCAGAATTGGGCCATTCGGCCCATCAAGTCTACTCCGCCATTCAATCAATGGCTGATCTATCCCTCCCTTCTAACCCCATTCTCCTGCCTTCTCCCCGTAACCTCTGACACCCATACTAATCAAGAATCTATCTATCTCTGCCGAAAAAATATCCACTGACTTGGCCTCCACAGCCTTCTGTGGCAAAGAGTTCCACAGATTCACCACCCTCTGACTAAAGAAATTCCTCCTCATCTCCTTCCTAAAGGAACGTCCTTTAATTCTGAGGCTGTGCCCTCTGGTCCTAGACTCTCCCACTAGTGGAAACATCCTCTCCACAACCACTCTATCCAGGCCTTTCACTATTCGATAAAGTTTCAATGAGGTTCCCCCCCCCCCCCCCTCGTTCTTCTAAATTCCAGTGAGCACATACACACACACACACGCACACGGGCGGCACGGTGGCGCAGCGGTAGAGTTGCTGCCTCGCAGCGCCAGAGACCCGGGTTCCATCCCGACCACGGGCGTTGTCTGTACGGAGTTTGTACGTTCTCCCCGTGACCTGCGTGGGTTTACTCCGAGATCTTCGGTTTCCTCCCACACTCCAAAGACGTGCAGGTTTGTAGGTTAATTGGCTTGGTAAATGTAAATATTGTCGCTAATGGGTGTAGGATAACGTTAATGTGCGGGGATCGCTGGGCGGCGCGGACCCGGTGGGCCGAAGGGCCTGTGTCCACGCTGCATCTCTAAACTCGAGATAAAAATTTTTTTTTACCAAACCAACTAACCTACAAACATGCACGTCTTTGGAGAGCGGGAGGAAACCGAAGATCTCGGAGAAAACCCACGCAGGTCACGGGGAGAACGTGCAAACTCCGTGCAGACAAGCGCCCGTAGTCGGGATGGAACCCGGGTCTCTGGCGCTGTGAGTCAGTAGATCTACCGCTGCGCCACCGTGCCGCCCCAACTAAGCATTACATTTTCCAGTTTAAGGTAACCCACACTCCTACCATGAGTTCCTTTCTCTCTCCATCAAGGGGAGCTGATGTGTTCGGCAACTGGGAGATCGCGTAGGCCTAGGCGGACCAAGCATTGCATGGTTGCCCTTGGTTTGTGAAATGGTCCTGACCAACGCGATCATTTATATCAAGAGGGCAAGTTTGCTGCCAGCATTTCTGTCAAGAGGACTGGAATACAAAAACAGAGATGTTGATGCTCGATAAGACGTTGGTCAGGCCGCATTTGGAGTACTGTGAGCAAATTTGGATAGAGTGGATGTGGAGAGGATGTTTCCACTGGTGGGGGAGAGTCTAGGACCAGAGGTCACAGCCTCGTAGTTAATGGGCGCTCTTTTAGAAAGGAGGTGAGGAGGAACTTCTTTACTCAGAGGGCGGTGAATCTGTGGAACTCATTGCCACAGAGGGCTGTGGAGGCCAAGTCAGTGGATATTTTTTCGGCAGAGATGGACAAATTCTTGATTAGAACGAGTGTCAAGGGTTGTGGGGAGAAGGCAGGAAACTGGGGATGAGGAGGCAGAGATAGATCAGCCATGATTGAATGGCGGAGTGGACTCGATGGGCCGAATGGCCTAATTCTGCTCCTATAACTTGTGAACGTCTCTCTTCACCAGGTGGATCCTCTGTTGCTGCTGAAAGCTGCCCTCATTCTACAGAGCTGTCAGCGTTGCCCTGAGATTCTGGCCGGCTGTATCCTGTACACTAACCTGTGAGTCCACACTCCACGTTATTAGTTTAGTTTAGAGACACAGCGCGGAAACAGGCCCTTTGGCCCACCGAGTCCGCGCCGACCAGCGATTGATTCCCGCACATTAACACTATCCTACACACAACAGGGACCATTTTTAAAAAACATTTATACCAAGCCAATCAACCTATAAACCAGTACGTCTTTGTAGTGCGGGAGGAAACCGATGATCTCGGAGAACAAAAACCACACAGGTTTTCGGAGAGAACGCACAGGCAAGCACTCATGATCGGCGATGGGACCCTGGTCTCTGGCGCTGTGAGGCGGCAACTCTACCCTCTGCGCCACCGCGCAGCCACCTGCTGAAACCCATGCAGCACCCCGGCATCCATTTACAATGCACCTGCTCTAACCTCGTCTACTGCTTCCAGGGCTCCTGATGTGGCCCGCTTCCTGTACATCGGCGAGGCCAAGCGCAGGCTCAGTCCGCTGGATCTCCCGGTTGCCAACTGTCTTCTGAGGCAGAGAATTCCACAGATTCACAACTCTCTGACTGAAAAAGATTTTCCTCATCTCAGTTCTAAATGGCCTACCCCTTATTCTTAAACTGTGGCCCCTGATTCTGGACTCCCCCAACATTGGGAACATGTTTCATGCCTCTAACGTGTCCAACCCCTTAATAATCTTATACGTTTCGATAAGATACCCTCTCATCCTTCTAAATTCCAGTGTATACAAGCCTAGTCGCTCCAGTCTTTCAACATATGACAGTCCCGCCATTCCGAGCTCAATCAAGTCAAGTCAAGTTTATTTGTCACATACACACACACGATGTGCAGTGAAATGAAAGTGGCAATGCCTGCAGATTGTGCACAAAAAAGAATTACAGTTACAGCATCTAAATAAAGTTACTATAGTGTAGACAAAATTTAGTCTCTGGGGTTATAAACGTTGACAGTCCTGATGGCCTGTGGGAAGAAACTCCGTCTCATCCTCTCCGTTTTCACAGCGTGACAGCGGAGGCGTTTGCCTGACCCTAGCATCTGGAACAGTCCGTTACTGGGGTGGTAGGGGTCCCTCATGATCTTACTTGCTCTGGATCTGCACCTCCTGATGTATAGGTCCTGCAGGGGGGCGAGTGTAGTTCCCATGGTGCGTTCTGCCGAACGCACTACTCTCTGCAGGGCCATCCTGTCCTGGGCAGAGCTGTTCCTAAACCAGACTGTAATGTTGCCGGACAGGATGCTCTCTACAGCCCCAGAGTAGAAGCAATGAAGGATCCTCAGAGACACTCTGAATTTCCTCAGCTGTCTGAGGTGGTAAAGGCGCTGCTTTGCCTTACCCACCAGTGCGGCGATGTGCGTTGCCCAAGTCAGATCCTCTGTGATGCGGACTCCCAAGTATTTAAAACTGCTCACCCTATCCACAGTAGACCCATTTATCTCCAGTGGCGTGTACGTCCTTGGATGTTTAGCCCTTCTAAAGTCCACAATCAGCTCCTTAGTTTTAGTGACATTCAAGAGGAGGCTGTTGTCCTGACACCAGAGTGCCAGATCAGCCACCTCCTCCCGGTAGGCCTTCTCATCGTTGTCGGAGATCCGGCCCACCACCACAGTGCCATCACCAATCTAACTCTCTCTTGAAAGCATCCAGAGAACTGGCCTCCACTGCCTTCTGAGGCAGAGAGTTCCACAGCTTCACAACTCTCTGGAGTTGGAACTTGGAACACAGAAGCGATGGGGGTTGGTGGAAGCAGGCGCAGACCAATATTTAAGAGCCAGTAAGACAGAGACATGAGCAGCAAAGAAGGGATGCAACATTGACTGTGTGCAGGCAGAAGAGAATTAATTCGGGCCAGCGTCATGTTCAGCACAGATATTGCAGGCTGTGCTAGACAATAGACAATAGGTGCAGGAGGAGGCCATTCGGCCCTTCGAGCCAGGCTATTCAGTGCTAGGCTATTCAACGGTAGATACAGAATGCTGGAGTAACTCAGCGGGTCAGGCAGCGTCTCGACCCGAAACGTCACCCATCCTTTCTCTCCCGAGACGCTGCCTGACCCGCTGAGTTACTCCAGCATTTTGTGTCTACCTTCGATTTAAACCAGCATCTGCAGTTTTTGTTCCCCCCAATGCTATTCAATGTTCTATGTCTCTCGATCACCCAGTGTTCTGTATGTTAATATACTCTTCTGTTTAAATGTTCACAGACTAGTGAGCTCTCAACTTCCACCAGAAATAACAGCCAAAATACAGGCATACCAGCCCGGAGCTTGCAGTCAGGTGAGTTGTTGAGTCATTGTTTATTTAGGGAGGTCTCTGTAAATACTTTAAATCAGAGTTCAATTCTGCGAATAGGTGGGATTTAGAGTCATAGTGATACAGGCCCTTCAGCCCAACTTGCCCTCACCGGCCAACATGTCCCAGCTACACTAGTCCCACCTGCCTGAGCTTGGTCCATATCGCTCCAAACCTGTCCTATCCAATGTACCCGTGTAGGGGCACAGGGATTGATCCAGACCATCGAACCCTCTGATTGGTCGAAGAGGTCAGGTGTTGCGCAGGAGAGGGGACAATCAGTCTGGTTTTGAACCCCAAGAAAGACAGTTGAATTTATGGTTGTTTGTCGTTTACAGCGTTGGTTTTGTCACGGTTGTTAGCCTTCTAATAAACGTCTACCTCAACGCACATCGCCTTACGACTCGCCATAGTGGTGACCCCGACGTGATCACAGATCACCAAGATGTCCCATCAGGAGGCATCGACACCGAACGCAGTCGGCGTTCATCTGCTCCCGTTCTGGGCCCACCAACCACGCCTGTGGTTCGCCCAAGCGGAGGCCCAGTTCCACCTCCGGGGTGTAAAGGAGGACGAAACCAGGTTCTACCACCTATTGAGCGTCCCGCCGTCGGAGACGTCCGCAAGGGTAGCGCAGTACGTCACCGACCCGCCAGAAACCGGCAAGTATGCGGGCCTCAAGTCGCTGCTGCTGAAAACCTTCGGCCGCAGCCAACAACAGCGGGCCAGCACACTCCTGCACTTACCTGAGCTCGGGGACCGACCGCCGTCGGTCCTCATGACGGAGATGATGACTCTGGCGGGAGAGCACACCAAATGCCTCATGTTCGAGGAGGCATTCCGCGAGAAGCTGCCAGAGGACGTCCGCGTAGTTCTAGCAGACGTCCCGTTCGGGGACCCGATGGATTTTGCGGAGAAGGCGGATGCGCTGGTCGCGGCAAAGACGAAGCGCGCCGGCTCGGTAAATCGGGTTTCCACACCGGTGAGCGACCGACCGCGCGGCCAAGATGGCGCCCATCCGCCTGCCACTTTTTAAAAAAAACGCCAAACTGCCACATCGATGGCGGCCATTTTGAAACAGGCTCGCGACATAGAAACACACCAGCGCAGCTGGTGTTTCTTTCATAGACGGTGGGGAGCAGCGGCACGCAACTGTAGAAGCCCCTACACGTTCTCGGGAAATGCCTCGGCCGATCAAATGTAGAGGCAACCTCGATCGGCCAGAACCATCGCCTCTGAGCAACATACCGGTACCGTTTTCCTCGTGGATACCGGGGCGATCGTTAGCATTGTGCCTCCATCCTGCCAGGAAGCGCGATCAGGTAGGACCGGCCCCCCACTCATTGCGGTGAACGGCAGCCCTGTCCGTACCTACGGTACACGGGACATGTCCCTGTCCTTTGGTTCCAGGACCTACGACTGGACTTTCATCATCGCGGATGTAGGCCAGGCAATCCTGGGAGCAGATTTCCTTTGGGCTTTCTCATTGATCCCTGACATCCGCGGGAAGAGCCTGCAACCGTCGGCCAGTAACGTTGACCCTCCCGCTCCTTCGGTTTCCGTGTCGCCCAGCCCGACCGTCCAGGCCGTCACTACGACCTCCGACCCGTTTGCTGCGATACTCACTGAATTTCCGGAGCTCCTGGTCCAGCGTTTCGACACACCTGCCGCCAAGCACGGAGTCGTACACTTCATCCCCACGGAGGGACCGCCTGTTTTCGCCCGAGCCCGACGCCTACCCCCTGATAAGCTGGCAGTCGCTCGCGAAGAGTTCCTCACTTTGGAACGGCTGGGGATCGTACGCCCGTCAGACAGCCCGTGGGCCTCACCGTTGCACATGGTCCCAAAAGCATCTGGGGGGTGGAGACCGTGTGGCGATTACCGGCGTCTGAACGCCATCACCACGGCTGACCGATACCCGATCCCTCATATTCAGGATTTTTCCGCCAGCCTGGAGGGTGCCACGGTATTCTCAAAACTGGACTTAGTCCGAGGGTATCACCAGATCCCGGTTTGCCCCGCAGACATCCCTAAGACCGCCACCATCACCCCGTTCGGGCTTTTCGGCATGGCTGCGGATGCCTTTCGGCCTCAAAAACGCCGCCCAGGCGCTTGTTCCAACGCCTCATGGATCATGTGGGTCGGGGTATGCCTTTTGTGTTCATCTATCTGGACGATATTCTCGTGGCAAGTCGGTCGGCTCACGAACACCGGTCCCACCTGCGCTCCATATTCCAAAGGTTGCAGGACCACGGCCTGATCCTACACCCGTCCAAATGCCAATTCGGACTATCCTCGGTCGATTTCCTGGGCCATCGGATCACACCGGCCGGTGCCGTTCCCTTGCCCGAGAAGGTGGCTGCTATCCGCTCCTTCCCCGCCCCGACACTATCAAAGGGTTACAAGAGTTTGTAGGCATGGTGAATTTTTACCACCGATTCGTCCCGGCGGCAGCTCGGATCATGCGCCCCCTTTTCCAATGCCTCGCGGGTAACCCCACCGAGCTCGTGTGGTCCCCTGCTGCCGACGCGGCTTTCGCGGCGGCCAAGCTGGCCCTCGCGAACGCCACCATGCTCGTCCACCCGCGCTCCTCTGCCCCCACCGCCCTCACCGTCGATGCCTCCGGCGTGGCGGTGGGAGGCGTCTTAGAACAGCAGGTTAACGGTCTCTGGCACCCTTTGGCGTTTTTCAGCCCCCAGCTCACTCGCCCCGAAATGGCTTACAGTGCCTTTGATCGGGAACTCCTGACCCTCTACCTGGCGATCCGTCATTTTCGCTATTTTTTAGAGGGTCGCTTTTTCGTGGCCTTCACTGACCACAAGCCACTGACGTTTGCTTTTTTGAAGGTTTCCGATCCGTGGTCGGCCCGCCAGCAGAGACACCTCACTTTCGTTTCTGAATTCACCACCGACGTTCGGCACATTGCGGGTAAACTAAACGCCGTGGCGGATGCCCTGTCCAGACCGGCGGTTTCCCCTGTTGCCGAGGTAAGTTCCGGGGTGGATTTCCAGGAGCTCGCGGAGGCTCAGCGCCTGGAAGACACCCCCTCCCTGTACCCCCACACCACCTCGGGGTTGCGGTTGGCACAGGTAGCCTGTGGTCTCACTCGTACCAAACTCTGGTGCGATGTTTCTCTGCCCCGCCCCCGCCCGGTAGTGCCCACTTCCATGCGGCGCCAGGTTTTTGATACCATTCACGGCCTGGCACATCCGTCCATCCGGGCCACTTCGGCTCTGGTTGCGGCTCGCTTTGTCTGGCACGGCCTGCGGAGGCAGGTGGCCACCTGGTCCCGTTCCTGCATTCCTTGTCAAACCTCCAAGGTCCACCGGCACACTCGGCCCCCCGTCCAGCAGTTCACGGTCCCCGCAGTCCGATTCCTCCACATCCACGTGGATCTCGTCGGCCCGTTGCCTCACTCCAGGGGCTACACCCACCTCCTCACGGTAGTCGAGCGGTTCACCCGGTGGCCGGAGGCGCTCTCGTTGTCCGACATCTCAGCAGCCTCCTGCGCTCGGGCTCTGGCACTAAATTGAATTGCCCGTTTCAGCGTCCCGGACGTCATCACTACCGACCGGGGCGCCCAATTCACCTCGTCCCTGTGGGTGGCTCTGTCTCAGCTGTGTGGGTCCCGATTACAGCAAACCACCGCCTATCACCCCCAGGCCAACGGGATGGTGGAGCGGTTCCACCGGCAGCTCAAGGTGTCGCTCACTTCCCGCCTGTCCGGCCCCGACTGGGCCGACCAGCTCCCATGGGTTCTCCTGGGTATCCGCACGGCTCCGAAGTCCGATCTCGGAGCTTCCTCGGCGGACCTCGTCTATGGCTCGCCCCTACGAGTACCAGGCGACGTTCTCCCTCAATGTTCTACCCTCCCTCCCTCCATGCCAGCACTCTTAGCTTCACTCCGAGCGCGGGTGGGGTCCCTGGCCCCGGTCCCTGCTTCTCGTCACGGGGATCCCCCTTCACATGTCCCGCCGGCCTTGGGCGACTGTGAGTTTGTGTTCCTATGAATCGATGCCCACCGTGCCCCGTTCCGGCCGGTTTACCAGGGTCCGTTCAGGGTAGTGAAGAAAGGCACAGTCACCTTCACGTTGGAAGTGGGCACCCGACAGGAGGTCGTCTCGGTGTCCCGCCTTAAGCCTGCCTATTTGGACCCAGACCAGCCCGTTACAGCGGCTCAACCTCCTCGCCGGGGCCAACCTCCGGCCGCGGCTCCCGTACAGCAGTTTCCCCCCTCGCTGCCCCCTTTCGGGACTCCTCTTCCCCCGGTCGCCTTGCCACTGCCGCCTCCGGCTCCGTCAGCTTCCCCTCCTCCCCTTTCGCCTCCGGCAGCCCCTCCCACGGTGCCTGCTTCCCCGTCCCCACCCCCGGTTGGGCCTCCCTCTCCTCTCCGCACCCGCTCCGGTCGGGTGGTCCGGTGGTGCGCAGGAGAGGGGACAATCAGTCTGGTTTTGAACTCCAAGAAAGACAGTTGAATTTATGGTTGTTTGTCGTTTACAGCGTTGGTTTTGTCACGGTTGTTAGCCTTCTAATAAACGTCTACCTCAACGCACATCGCCTTACGACTCGCCATACCCGTCTATCTGTTTCTTAAACGTTGGGATAGTCCCAGCCTCAACTAGTTGGTCTTAAACGTTGGGATAGTCCCAGCCTCAACTAGTTGGTCTTAAACGTTGGGATAGTCCCAGCCTCAACTAGTTGGTCTTAAACGTTGGGATAGTCCCAGCCTCAACTAGTTGGTCTTAAACGTTGGGATAGTCCCAGCCTCAACTAGTTGGTCTTAAACGTTGGGATAGTCCCAGCCTCAACTAGTTGGTCTTAAACGTTGGGATAGTCCCAGCCTCAACTAGTTGGTCTTAAACGTTGGGATAGTCCCAGCCTCAACTAGTTGGTCTTAAACGTTGGGATAGTCCCAGCCTCAACTAGTTGGTCTTAAACGTTGGGATAGTCCCAGCCTGAGCGGCACGGTGGCGCAGCGGTAGAGTTGCTGCCTTACAGCGAATGCAGCGCCGGAGACCCGGGTTCGATCCCGACTACGGGCGCCGTCTGTACGGAGTTTGTACGTTCTCCCCGTGACCTGCGTGGGTTTTCGCCGATATCTTCGGTTTCCTCCCACACTCCAAAGACGTACAGGTATGTAGGTTAATTGACTGGGTAAATGTTAAAAAAAAGTTATCCCTAGTGTGTGTAGGATAGTGTTAATGTGCAGGGATTGATTTGTACCAGCATCTGCAGTTATCTTCTTATACCTCCTCCGGCAGCTCGTTCCATGCACCCTCCACCCTTTGCGTGGAAAAAGTTACCCCTCAGATTCCCAATTCAATCTTTTCCCCCCTCACCTTGAACCTATGTCCTCTGGTCCTCGATTCCCCTACTCTGGGCAAGAGACTCTGTGCGTCTACCCGATCTGTTCCTCTCATGATTTTGTACGCCTCTATAAGATCACTCCCTCATCCTCCTGCACTCCATGGAATAGAGTCCCAGCCTGCTCAACCTCTCCCTGTAGCTCACACCCTCCATTCATGGCAACATCCTCGTAAATCTTCTCTACACCCTTTCACTTGTTATTATCTGCTTTTTTGATTCCCGTTATGGAAGTACAAGACCCCAAACGTCCCCACTTTAAGCTCCATTTGCCGGGTTTTCTCCTAAAATCTAGTTTTACACTAAACGTCATTCCCTGACCATGTACCTGTACATTGTAAATGGTTCGATTGTAATCGTGTATTGTCTTTCCGCTGACTGGTTTGCGCGCAACAAAAAAAAGCTTTGCACTGTACCTCGGTACACGTGACAATAAACTAAACTGGACTAACTTGAGAGACTTGGGAAAAGGCCCTTCGGTCCACCGAGTCCGTGCCAGCCAGCAATCACCCAGTGGATCACACCATGTGGCAAGCATATTCTATATGATTCCACAGTTCCCTTTTGCTATTGTGGGCGGCGCGGTGGCGCAGCGGTAGAGTAGCCGCCTTACAGCGCCAGAGGCCCGGGTTCCATCCTGACTACCGGTGCCTTCTGTACAGAGTTTGTACCTTCTCCCCGTGACCTGCGCGGGATCTTTGGTTCCCTCCCGCACTCCCCAAGGCGTGCAGGCGTGCAGGTTAATTGGCTTGGTGCAAAAATGTTAAAAATTGTCCCTAGTGTGTGTGTAGGGTAGCGTTAGTGCACGGGGATCGCTGGTCGGAGCGGACCCGGTGGGCCGAAGGGCCTGTTTCCGCGCTGTATCTTAAATTTGGATTGCACAATCCTTCAGCAGTTGTTAGGCGATCGCTGGAGTGTGATGTTGGATATTTGTGTACGGTGTTTACAAAGTTTAATTGGGATCACTGTATTTTTCCTTTCCAGAATCAGACCGAGACGTCGGGTAAGATTAATTTCCGTTTCATTCCTTGAATTTTCATCGCGCCCCGTTCAGTTTCTTTAGTTTCCACGCTCCTGTTAACACGTGCTGGGGCCCCACACCTAGAACCTCCTTGCTGATTCAAGGAATTTCAGACACTGGAATCCTGTGTAAAACACACAAAGTGCTGGAGTAACTCAGCGGCTCAGGCACACCCCATCCCCGGGCACTTTCCCCAGCAACCGCAGGAGATGCAACACCTGCCCCTTTACCTCCCCCCTCGACTCCATCCAAGGACCCAAACAGTCCTTCCAGGTGAGGCAGAGGTTCACCTGCACCTCCTCCAACCTCATCTGTTGTGTCCGCTGTTCCAGATGTCTACATCGGCGAGACCAAACGCAGGCTCGGCGATCGTTTCACTCAACACCTTCGCTCAGTCCGCCTTAACCAACCCGATCTCCCGGTGGCTGAGCACTTCAACTGCCCCTCCCACTCCCAGTCCGACCTTTCTGTCATGGGCCTCCTCCAGTGCCATAGTGAGGTCCACCGGAAATTGGAGGAACAGCACCTCATATTTCGCTTGGGCAGCTTGCAGCCCAGCGGTATGAACATTGACTTCTCCAACTTTAGATAGTTCCTCTGTCCCTCTCTTCCCCTCCCCCTTCCCAGTTCGCCCTCTATCTTCCCGTCTCCACCTATATCCTTCCTTTGTCCCGCCCCCCCTGACATCAGTCTGAAGAAGGGTCTCGACCCGAAACGTCACCCATTCCTTCTCTCCTGAGATGCTGCCTGACCCGCTGAGTTACTCCAGCATTTTGTGATACGTTGAATTTGTACCAGCATCTGCAGTTATTTTCCTGCACTATGTTCCTGAAGGGAATATCAGGCAGCGTTCCAGGTCGGGAGATCCTTCTTCAGACTGATTATGGTGGAGGGGGGGGGGGGGGGGGGGGGGAAGCTGGCCACATTCTCGGGTAGTGCGGGTGTCAAAGGTTATGGGGAGAAAGCAGGAGAATCAGGGTTGAGAGGGAAAGATGGCTCAGCCATGATAGAATGGAGGAGTAGACTCGATGGGCCGAACGGCCTACTTCTGCTCTGATTACCTGTGAATTTATAAACGTTCCCCAGAACAAATAATCCCCCTCCCCTTCATAATTATTGATCGTCTGAATTGGATAACACAGAATGGAAATGGACCCTTCGAGTCCAAGCCGACCCTCAATCTCCCACTCTATTGCACTAGTTCTATGTCAACCCACTTTCCCATCCACTCCCTGCACAACCAGAGGCAATTTATAGAGGCCAATTAAACCACAAACACACTCTCGCCTTTGGCAAGTGTGAGGAAACCGGAGCACCCGGAGAAAACCACCACAGGTCATGGGAGAACGCACAATCTCCACACGCAGACAAGCTCCCGGGGTCAGGATTGAACCCGGGTCTCCGGTGTCGTAGGACAGCGGCTCTACCCGGTGCCCCACTGCGTTGCTCCGTTGACGATGGTGAACGAAAGTTATTTCCCAAGTTAGTGGTGAGTGGTGTGCCTGCGGAAGGCCAAGGTGAACCCGTGCCTCTGGCGCCATGAGACCAGCGGCTCTAGCAGCAACGAGCACTTGGTGAATGCACCGCTCCAGTGGGAGGATAGGATTGTTTAGACTTTAGAGGTACAGCACGGAAACAGTCCCATCAGCCCACCGCGTCCCCCCTGCTGGCGATCGCCCCACACACTAACGCTATCCTACTACACGCTGAGGGCAATTCACAATTTTTACCGAAGCCAATTAACCGACAAAGCTGGACGTCTTTGGAGTGCGGGAGGAAACCGGAGCGCCCGGAGAAAACCCACGCAGGTCACGGGGGGAACGTACAAACTCCGTACAGACAGCACCCATAGTCGGGATCGAACCCGGGTCTCCGGCGCTGTGAGGCAGTAACTCTACCACTGGGCCCATATTGTCTTGGGAAAATAACTGCAGATGCTGGTTAAAATTCGAAGGTAGACACAAAGTGCTGGAGTAACTCAGCGGGTCAGGCAGCATCTCGGGAGAGAAGGAATGGGTGACCTTTCGGGTCGAGACCCTTCTTCAAACTGAAACGTCACCCATTCCTTCTCTCCCGAGATGCTGCCTGACCCGCTGAGTTACTCCAGCAGTTTGTGTCTACGCCCATATTGTCTTGTTGGACTGAGTAATGTTGCAACTGAATGCTTGCACTCTTGTCCCCTCTTTGCAGATGATGCCCCATTGCCTGAGGGTGTAAGAATATTAACGGTTTTTGTTACTGAGGAGGAATCTGCAGCACTGCGGCAGTATTCAGTGCAATGGATATTTGGGTGAGTTTATAGACGGAGACGAGCATATCATCGGTGTATCGATAACCAGTCACCGCCCCGCGCCCCACGTGACCTCACCTAGCCAACGGCCATGTGCTCCCGCTCCACCAATGGCGGCCGCCCGGGCCTCCGGACCTACGCTGTCCGGGCCTACACTGTCCAAATCTACAGTGTCCGGGCCTGCAGTGTCCAAACCTACAGTGTCCAAATCTACAGTGTCCGGGCCTGCAGTGTCCAAACCTACAGTGTCCAGGCCTACAGTGTCCAGACCTACACTGTCCAAACCTACAGTGTCCGGGTCTGCAGTGTCCAAACCTACAGTGTCCGGGCCTACAGTGTCCGGGCCTACAGTGTCCGGACCTACACAGTCCAAACCTACAGTGTCCGGGCCTGCAGTGTCCAAACCTACAGTGTCCGGGCCTCCAGTGTCCGGGCCTACAGTGTCCGGACCTACACAGTCCAAACCTACAGTGTCCGGGCCTGCAGTGTCCAAACCTACAGTGTCCGGGCCTCCAGTGTCCGGGCCTACAGTGTCCGGACCTACACTGTCCAAACCTACAGTGTCCGGGCCTGCAGTGTCCAAACCTACAGTGTCCGGGCCTCCAGTGTCCGGGCCTACAGTGTCCGGACCTACACTGTCCAAACCTACAGTGTCCGGGCCTGCAGTGTCCAAACCTACAGTGTCCGGGCCTCCAGTGTCCGGGCCTACAGTGTCCGGACCTACACTGTCCAAACCTACAGTGTCCGGGCCTGCAGTGTCCAAACCTACAGTGTCCGGGCCTACAGTGTCTGGGCCTACAGTGTCTGGACCTACACTGTCCAAACCTACAGTGTCCGGGTCTACAGCGTCCGGGCTTACAGGGTCCGTCCCTACAGTGTCCGGGCCCACAGCGTCCTCCCGGGCCTAATACGAGACAAGGGCGGTACCGTTTGGGACAAACCAATTTAGCCCAAAGTACGGGATGTCCCGGCTAACGTGGGACAGTTGGCAACTATACTGTCCAACCTCTCCCTATTTATTGCACAGGCCCTCAAGTCCTGGCAACATCCTTGTAAATCTGAAGAAGGGTGTGGTCCCCAAGCATCACCCATTCCTTCTCTCCAGAGATGCTGCCTGGTCCGCTGAGTTACTCCGGCATTTTGTGTCTATCCTTGTAAATCTTACTCTGTACTCTCACCAATGCTGGTTGAGTTTAGTGTAACA
This sequence comes from Rhinoraja longicauda, assembly GCF_053455715.1. Lineage (NCBI taxonomy): Eukaryota > Metazoa > Chordata > Chondrichthyes > Rajiformes > Arhynchobatidae > Rhinoraja > Rhinoraja longicauda. The sequence goes on from NC_135977.1 coordinate 4,736,186, forward strand.
AATCAAATTTAAACTTGGATCTCATTTCTAGTACGGTCTGGAGAATTCTGGGCACCATATCTGAGGATGGATGTGCTGACCCTGGAGAGGTTTGAGTGAATGATCCCAGCAATGAGTGGGTTAACCTACGATGAGCGTTTGTTGGCACTGGGCCTGTACTCGCTGGAGTTCAGAAGAATGAGGGGGGACGTCATTGAAAAGTACAGAATAGTGAGCGGCCTGGATAGAGTGGATGTGGAGAGGATGTTTCCACTAGTGGGAGAGTCTAGGACCAGAGGGCACAGCCTCAGAATTAAAGGACGTTCCTTTAGGAAGAAGATGGGGAGGAATTTCTTAAGCCAGAGGGTGGTGAATCTGTGGGATTCATTCCCACAGGCCTGTGGAGGCCAAGTCAGTGGATAATTTTTAAGGCAGAGATAGATTGATTCTTGATCAGTGCGGGTGTCAGGGGTTACGGGGAGAAGGCAGGAGAACGGGGTCAGGAGGGAGAGATAGATCAGCCACGATTAAGTGGCGGAGTAGACTCGATGCGCCGAGAGGCCTAATCCTGCTCCAACTACTTACAAACTATTTGTTCTTGTTCTTGGTTCTTGGTCCTCCAAAGTATTCCAAATGGAATTTAAACTGGAGGTGGCGGAGTATGGACTTAAGCAAGAAGGGCTTCTTGGAGAAGAAGAGCTGCCTTAAATGTAGTTGCGTCTGGTTTAGTAACTATAGTAGGGTGAAGACTATTCAATGCTTTAATTGTGTGAGGGAAGAATGAATTGCTGCTCACATCTGTCTTGATAGCTGGCATCTCAAATTTAGATTTTTAGCTTTAGAGATACAGCGCGGAAACAGGCCCTTCGGCCCACCGAGTCCATGCCGCCCAGCGATCCCCGCACATTAACACTATCCTACACCCACTAGGGACAATTTTTACATTTTACAGTCAATTAACTTACATACCTGTACGTCTTTCGAGTGTGGGAGGAAACCGAAGATCTCGGTGAAAACCCACGCAGGTCACGGGGAGAACGTACAAACTCCGTACAGACGGCGCCCGTAGTCGGGATCGAACCTGAGTCTCCGGCGCTGCATTCGCTGTAAGGCGGCAACTCTACCGCTGCGCTACCGTGCCGCCACATGCCCCCGTCTACTCCTGATAGGTTTGGGTTTGGTGTAGATGTGGTAATCTATGTCGAGCTGACCATTTAACATTTTGTAAAAACAGGTCATTTTGTTGATCTTTCTGCAGATCGCCCAAGAGCCCAGAGCCAGGTTTGTTGGACAAGGGGAGTGAGAAACGGCTGCTCTCCAGAACCCTATCGGACAGCCCGGTCCCTGAGGAGGAGGGCGTGGAGCGCAGCAACTACACCGAGTTTGAGGCCTGCTGCCCGAACGCCAGCCACTGCCATGCCCCACCAGACCAGGCCGACCCGCTCCAGAACTACCCAGGGACACGCCACCTGGCGCCATCTCTGCCGCCGGAGTCCCCGCGCGAGCCTCCGGGCACCGCCGACCCTCGACCCCCAAGCAAGGCCTCGTTGACCTCCTCTTCCGGCCTCTCTTGGTCTTCGGGCCATCTGGACGAGGGAGGCCCCGAGCACTTTGTGGACCTCTACATGGAGCTGATCGAGGACAGGTTGGACAGCCCGGCCGGCGACCCCACGACGGGAAGCCCAGCGGCGGGATCTGAGGTCTGTCCCGGTTGTCACCAGACGGAAGCCTCCTCCACGTCTCCGGGGATCCACTCCGCCGATCTCCAAGGTTTGCCCTCGCAACAACACCGCCCTCTCGGCGGCGGTCAGGAGGGCCACGCTGGTGGTGCTGGAGGTCCCCCTGTAGCGTGCAGAGGAGATGGTGCGGACATTGAACAGGCTACGTCCCTGGCACGTGAACCCAACGACCAGGAGAAGCTGGTGAGACTGAGCCTGTACATTCACACGGTGAAAGGACTGGTCATGTCCCTGTTGGCTGAGGACGGGTTCCAAGCCCAGCAAAGGGCTATTGAAGATGTCGTGAGTAGCCAACTCCTGCCGAATAAGTCGCAAAGCTAAACTACGAAGAGGGGGATGAGAGTAGGGGTTGCCAACTTTCTCACTCCCAGATAAGGGACAAAAGGCGACGTCACCTCACCGCCCTGCGCCCCACGTGACCTCACCTAGCCAGCGGCCACGTGCTCCATCTCTACCCATGGCGGCCGCCTGGGCCGGGAGGTGGGTCGCTACGCAACCTCTATTAGGCCGCGCCCGGGCCTCCGGGCCTACACTGTCCGGACTGCAGATTCCGGGCCTACAGGGTCCGGGCCTACAGTGTCCGGGCCTACAGGGTCCGAACCTACAGGGTCCGAACCTACTGGGTCCGGGCCTACAGCGTCCGAGCCCACACTGTCCAGGCCTAAGCGTCCGGGCCTACAGCACCCCCCAGGCCTAATACGGGACAAGGGCTAAATTGGTTTGTCCTGTACGGGACCGCCCTTCCATCCAATTCAACACTAACGTTGCCGTGACTGCGACCCCTAGCTGCTGCGTGCATTCGTAGGCTAGGCCCAGACGTGTCTGAGCAAGTGGCCATTGCATTTATGCAGTGCTCTCTGAATATCTACAGACTCTAATCACTCCTGCCTCCTCCACAGTACCACAGCTCACTGGCGTCTCTAAATGGGTTAGAGGTGCACCTGGGTGAGACTCTACTCAGCAAGAGTTTCTGCAACCTACTGGGCTTTAACTTTGCACATTATGACTGCATTCAACATATACTCACAGGTCAGTATTTAGCTGTGTGTGTGTGTGTGTGTGTGTGTGTGTGTGTGTGTGTGTGTGTGCATGTGTGTGCTTGCATGCGTGTGTGTGTGTGCGCATGGGTGTGCCTGTATACGTGTGTGTTATGTCTCTGCGTGACTGTCTGTGTGTGTGTGTGTCTGTGTATATGTCTGTCTGTGCGTGTATCTGTGTGCGTGTGTATGTGTCTGTGTGTATCTCTGTGTGTGTGTGTGTGTGTGTGTGTGTGTGTGTGTGTGTGTGTGTGTGTGTGTGTGTGTGTGTGTCACGGTCTGTGTATCTCAGTCTGTGTGTCTGTGTGTTGGTTTAGGTTTATTATTGTCCATTGTGCCGAGGTACAGGGCAAGGTTTTGTTTTGCATGCTGTCTATCAGGTCAGATAATACCGTGCATAAACACGATCCAGGCAAACTCAAGTGCAACAGGTGGAGGAGCAAAGGGGAAGATACAGAGTGCAGAATATAGTTCTCAGCATCGTAGCGCACCAGTTCCACAGACAAAGTCCAATGTCCGCAATGGGGTAGAGATGGTGAATCGGACAGCGCCCTAGTTTATGGAAGGGCCGTTCAGAAGCCTGATAACAGAGGGGGAGAACTGTTCCTGAGTCTGGCGGTGCGCGCTTCCAAGCTTCACCACCCTCTGACTAAAGAATTTCCTCCTCACCTCCTTTCTAAAAGAACGCCCTTTAATTCTGAGGCCGTGACCTCTGGTCCTGGACTCTCCCACCAGTGGAAACACCCCCTCTCCACATCCACTCTATAACCTACGCAGAGAAAAGGAGAAACTCCAAAGTCGAGATTTTCTGTCTTTAAGAAGGACCCGAAACGTCACCCATTCCTTCTCTCCAGAGATGCTGCCTGTCCCGCTGAGTTACTCCAGCATTTTGTGTTCCACCTTTGGTGTAAACCAGCATCTGCAGTTCCTTCCTGCACAAATTGAGGGGCGGTTGTTGGTATCTGTAATATTTTTGTCCTTATGATTAATAAATGCCCTCGGGGACGTTGGCTCGGGCCATTGAAGAGCATCGTGGGTATAGTACAGGACTCACGTAGCATTGAAATCAGGTTGGGAAAGGCACATCTGAAAAAGCACCAGCAGATGTCATCAGTGAGTATAAGAAAATAACTGCAGATGCTGGTACAAATCGAAGGTATTTATTCACAAAATGCTGGAGTAACTCAGCGGGTCAGGCAGCATCTCAGGAGAGAAGGAATGGGTGACGTTTCGGGTCGAGACCCTTCTTCAGACTGATGTCAGGGGGGGCGGGACAAAGGAAGGATATAGGTGGAGACAGGAAGATAGAGGGAGAACTGGGAAGGGGGAGGGGAAGAGAGGGACAGAGGAACTATCTAAAGTTGGAGAAGTCGATGTTCATACCGCTGGGCTGCAAGCTGCCCAGGCGAAATATGAGGTGCTGTTCCTCCAATTTCCGGTGGACCTCACTATGGCACTGGAGGAGGCCCATGACAGAAAGGTCAGACTGGGAGTGGGAGGGGGAGTTGAAGTGCTCGGCCACCAGTGATCTCTGTTCTATAGACAATAGACAATAGGTGCAGGAGTAGGCCATTCGGCCCTTCGAGACAGCACCGCCATTCAATGTGATCATGGCTGACCATTCACAATCAGTACCCCGTTCCTGCCTTCTCCCCATACCCCCTGACTCCGCTATCCTTAAGAGCTCTATCCAGCTCTCTCTTGATTGTAGTAACTCAGCGGGACAGGCAGCATCCCTGGAGCCAAATGGATTGGTGACGTTTACCACGCGTCTACCCTGTCACAGGGAGAACGTGCAAACTTCATACAGACAGCAATTTACAATGATACCATGCCAATTGACGATGATAAAGGAAACAGGCCATTGTTAGCTACCTCGGTAAACATGACAATAAACTAAAACTCAAACCGGTAAAAATTAGAACGGGCAGTCAGGGGTTTACGGGGAGAAGGCAGGTGAATGGGGTTAAGAGGGCGAGCGAGATAGGCAATAGACAATAGGTGCAGGAGGAGGCCATTCGGCCCTTCGGCCCTTCGAGCCAGCACCGCCATTCAATGTGATCATGGCTGATCATTCTCAATCAGTACCCCGTTCCTGCCTTCTCCCCATAACCCCTGACCCCGCTATCCTTAAGAGCTCTAACCAGCTCTCTCTTGAATGCATTCAGAGAATTGGCCTCCACTGCCTTCTGAGGCAGAGAATTCCACAGATTCACAACTCTCTGACTGAAAAAGGTTTTCCTCATCTCAGTTTTATCTTATATTGAAACATATAAGATAATTAGGGGATTGGACACATTAGAGGCAGGAAACATGTTTCCAATGTTGGGGGAGTCCAGGACAAGGGGCCACAGTTTAAGAATAAGGGGTAGGCCATTTAGAACGGAGATGAGGAAGAACTTTTTCAGTCAGAGAGTGGTGAAGGTGTGGAATTCTCTGCCTTAGAAGGCAGTGGAGGCCAGTTCGTTGGATGCTTTCAAGAGAGAGCTGGATAGAGCTCTTAAGGATAGCGGAGTGAGGGGGTATGGGGAGAAGGCAGGAACGGGGTACTGATTGAGAGTGATCAGCCATGATCGCATTGAATGGCGGTGCTGGCTCGAAGGGCTGAATGGCCTACTCCTGCACCTATTGTCTATTGTCTATTGTCAGTTCTAAGTGGCCTGCCCCTTATTCTTAAACTGTGGCCCCTTGTTCTGGACTCCCCCAAATGACAACACAATAGATCAGCCATGATTGAATGGCAGTCTGTAGTTTGATTGAAAGTCTGTAGTTTCTTTTGTTGCTCTGGTTTATTTTCACCCACATGTTTAGACCGTAATGTTGTGTCCTTATTGTTTTGATGTGTTTATGCTTTATTCTTAATTGTTAACTGTATGTTTGTGTTGTCATTTGTGAGCGGAGCACCAAGGCACATTCCTTGTATGTGCACATACTTGGCCAATAAACTTATTCATTCATTCATTCATTCAGTGTATACTTAGATTTTATTTTTAGATTTAGAGATACAGCGCGGAAACAGGCCCTTCGGCCCACTGAGTCCGCGCCGCCCGGCGATCCCCGCACATTAACACTATCCTACACACACTAGGGGCAATTTTTACATTTACCCAGTCAATTAACCTACATACCTGCACGTCTTTGGAGTGTGGGAGGAAACCGAAGATCTAGGAGAAAACCCACGCAGGTCGCGGGGAGAACGTACAAACTCCGTACAGACGGCGCCCGTAGTCGGGATCGAACCCGAGTCTCCGGCGCTGCATTCGCTGTAAGGCGGCAACTCTACCGCTGCGCCACCGTGTTTATCCTTTATTCTTCATTGTTAACAGTGTGTTTGTGTTGTCATTTGTGAGCGGAGCACCAAGGCACATTCCTTGTACATGCACATACTTGGCCAATAAACATTCATTCATTCAGAGTAGACTTGATGGGCCGAATGGCCTAATTCTGCCCCTGTCACTTGTGACGTTATAATCCATCTCTTTTGTGACTGAATAAAAACCAGCGATCTGCTTTTCTTTTGAAGCTCATCTCTCTCCTGGCGTACAAAAGGGCCAATTCCTTCGAGCGACGTCAATGATGCACAATGACCTGACCCTCCACAGCGGTATTCGAGAGATGACCGTCAGGTACGCGGGATAGGTCTGAGAGAGGGTCAAGTGTGTCAGCACCAGGGAGCGGAACAATGTCGCCCCAGCTCGCGTCGGAAGGAACTGCAGGTGCTGGCTTAAATCGAAGACAGACGCAAAAATGCTGGAGTAACTCAGCGGGGACAGGCGGCATCTCCGGAGACGTAAAAGGGACGGGTGACGTTTTGGGTCGGCTTTTCCGGCACGTTAACGCAACGAATATACGGAGAGTTTGGGCGGCACGGTGGCGCAGCGGTAGAGTTGCCGTTTCACGGCGCCAGAGACCCCGGGTTCCATCCTGACCGCGGGCGCTGTCCGTACAGAGTTTGTACGTTCTCCCCGTGACCTGCGTGGGCATTTGTGAATAAACAGGTTTGTAGGTTAATTGGCTTGGTATAAAAATGTAAAATTGTCCCTTGTGTGTGCATGGCAGTGCTAATGTGCAGGGATCGCTGGTCGGTGTGGCCTCGGTGGGCTGAAGGGCCTGTTTCCGTGCTGTATCTGTAAACCTGCGTGGGTTTCCTCTGGGTTTTCCGGTTTCCTCCCACGTCTCAAAGATGTTTGTTTGGGTTTGTGGGTTAATTGACTTCTGAAAATTGTCCCTAGTATGTGTAGGATAGAACTAGAGTAGGGGATAATCGGTGGTCATGCGGTGGGCCGAAGGGCCTGTTTCCACGCTGTGTCTCCCATCCTTTTTCCCCAAACATACTGCCCTACCCGCTGAGTTACTCCAGCACTTTTTGTGTCCATCTTTGTTATGAACCAGCACCTGTAGTTCTTTGTTTCTACGCTTGGAGCAACTCCTGGGAATTTCAAAAGAGGTGACTGGGCCCAGCTTAACATCTCATCTCTACCGCTGTTCAGAGCAGCACTACCATGGTACTGACAGCCAGCCTAAACTAGGATATACAAGGTAACATGGACGGAACTGAAGACATGGCGGGCACGGTGGCACAGCGGGTAGGGCTGCTATTGAGGGCGTGCAGCGTAGGTTTACTAGGTTAATTCCCGGAATGGCGGGACTATCATATGTTAAAAGACTAGGCTTATATACACTGGAATTTAGAAGGATGAGAGGAGATCTTATTCAAACGTATAAGATTATTAAGGGGTTGGACACGTTAGAGGCAGGAAACATGTTCCCAATGTTGGGGGAGTCCAGAACAAGGGGCCACACAGTTTAAGAATAAGGGGTAGGCCATTTAGAACTGAGATGAGGAAAAACTTTTTCAGTCAGAGAGTTGTGAATCTGTGGAATTCTCTGCCTCAGAAGGCAGTGGAGGCCAATTCTCTGAATGCATTCAAGAGAGAGCTGGATAGAGCTCTTAAGGATAGTGGAGTATGGGGAGAAGGCAGGAACGGGGTACTGATTGAGAATGATCAGCCATGATCACATTGAATGGCGGTGCTGGCTCGAAGGGCCGAATGGCCTCCTCCTGCACCTATTGTCTATTGCCTATTGTCTCACAGCACCAGAGACCCAGGTTCGATCCTGACTACAGGTGCTGTCTGTACGGGGTTTGTACGTTCTCCACGTCACTGCTCAGCGGGACGGGCAGCATCTCTGGAGAGAAGGAGTGGGTGACGTTTGCGGGTCGAGACCCTTCTTAAGACAGCTTTTACAGGCAGTGGAGGCCGATTCACTGGATGTTTCCAAGAGAGACTTAGCATATAGCTCTCGGGGCTAACGGAATCAAGGGACATGGGGAGAAAGCAGGAATGGGGTACTGATTTTGGACGATCAGCCGTGATCGTATTGAACAGCGGTGCTGGCTCGAAGGGCCGAATGGCCTGCTCCTGCACCTACTTTCTAGGTTTCTAACCAGGTCACCCCGACCCGTACAGTGGTCCTCACCTCCTCCCCCTCCCCTCTGAACACCAACCTCTCTCACTGTGACTGCGTGGGTTTTCTCCGGGTGCTCCGGACAGAGTCCTCCCACATTCCAAAGGGCGAAGGGAGCGGATGAGAATGTGGGATAACATTAGAACCAGGTGACCAATGGTCGGCAGGGTCTCGGTGGGCTGAAGGGCCTGTTTCCCCCCAACCAGGTGCTGTTGTATCTAAACCAAACTTGGTCCGCCTGTAATTATCCTTGCCGCTTTTCTCCGACAGAAACGCTTCCACCGCCGTGTACAGTTGCCGCAACTCGGCCCAGGAGACTCACTTCCAATACCTAGCGACTCCCGTCCGCAACTCCGGCGTTCCAAACCCTCACGACAGCGCTTTTGCCTTGCCGGGGAGAGCCAAGCAGAAGCTGCTGAAGTACGGAGTGAACCTGCTCTGAAGAAGGGTCCGGACCCGAAACGTCACCTGTCCGTGTCCTCCGGAGGTGCTGCCTCGCCCGCTGAGTTCCTCCGTCTCAAGATTCCAGCATCCTTAGTTCCTTGCACCTCCAGAGATGTCGAGGGACCTGCTGAGTTCCTCCAACACTCTGCGTACTACGCAAGGTTCCGGCATCTGCAGATCTCTGTGCCTCCAGAGAACCTGCCTGATCCATCGAGTTACTCCAGCAGTTTGTGTTCTACGCAAGATTCCAGCATCTGCAGTTGCTGTGCCTCCAGAGATGTTGAGGGACCTATTGAGTTCCTCCAGCACTTTGCATTCTATGCAAGTTCCCAGCATCTGCAGTTCCTTGCACCTCCATTTTACTGCTCTCAGCGATGTCAGTCTCTGAGATTAGACTGCAGGGTTAAAACCAACAATTGCTAGTGCCTTTATTTTTTTTAAACAGTGGCAAAATGGAGAAAGGTGTAACTTTTTTAAGGTAGACACAAAATGCTGGAGTAACTCAGCGGGACAGGCAGCATCTCGGGAGAGAAGGAATGGGTGACGTTTCAATAGACAATAGACAATAGGTGCAGGAGGAGGCCATTCGGCCCTTCGAGCCAGCACCGCCATTCAATGTGATCATGGCTGATCATTCTCAATCAGTACCCCGTTCCTGCCTTCTCCCCATCCCCCCAGACTCCGCTATCTTTAAGAGCTCTATCTAGCTCTCTCTTGAATGCATTCAGAGAATTGGCCTCCACTGCCTTCTGAGGCAGAGAATTCCACAGATTCACAACTCTCTGACTGAAAAAGTTTTTCCTCATCTCAGTTCTAAATGGCCGAACCCTTATTCTTAAACTGTGGCCCCTCAACTCCCCCAACATTGGGAACATGTTTCCTGCCTCTAACGTGTCCAACCCCTTAATAATCTTATACATTTCGATAAGTTCTCCTCTCATCCTTCTAAATTCCAGTGTATACAAGCCTAGTCGCTCCAGTCTTTCAACATATGATAGTCCCGCCATTCTGGGAATTAACCTAGTAAACCTACGCTACATGCCCTGTCTTGACCCGAAACGTCACCCATTCCTTCTCTCCCGAGATGCTGCCTGACCCGCTGAGTTACTCTGGCATTTTGTGTCTACCTTCGATTTAAACCACCAGCATCTGCAGTTTTTTTTCCTACATAATTTTTTTAATGTTGTCCCTCGATTTACAATCATTACTTGGGTCTTGGAGGCGACCTCTTTGTTTCTCTGCTTAGACTGAGCGATACCTGGACAAGCCTAATAATATGCCTTGGTTTTGTTCAGGAAACTCTTCAAAGTGAAGATTGATATCAAATATCTTGATGGATCTAAACCAGGGTTTCAGAAGTTCATAAGTCAGAGGAGCAGAATGGAGATCATAAGGAATAGAAGCAGAATTAGGCCATTCGGCCCATCGAGTCTACTCCGACTTTCAATCATGGCTGACCTATCTCTCCCTCCTAACTCCATTCTCCTGCCTTTCCCCCCCCCATAAACCTCTGACACCTGTACCTTTCAACACCTTTTGGCCCATCATGTCTACTCCGCCATTCATTCATGGCCGATTTATCTTGCCCTCTCAACCCTTCTCCTGCCTTCTCCCCCGTAAGCCTTGACACTCGTACTGCAGAAGCAATGCAAAATGATTATTGGAGCAGTCGAGAGCACCTAATGGGAAACCTTCTGTACCATTGACTATTGGGTCAAGCATAGTGCAATAGGTTTATGTTCATAGGTTCGATGAGCAGAATTAGGCCATTCGGCCCATCAAGTCTACTCCACTGCCAGCAACAGAATCAAGGACCAGTCTCACCCCCGGCCACTCCCTCTTCTCCCCTCTCCCATCGGGCAAAAGGTACAGAAGTGTGAAAACGCACACCTCCAGATTCAGGGGGAGTTTCTTCCCGGCTGTTATCAGGCAACTGAACCGTCCTTCCACAACCAGAGAGCAGTGCTGAACTACCGTCTACCTCATTGGTGACCCTCGGACTATCCTTGATCGGACTTTACCTTAAACTAAACGTTATTTTCTGTATCTGCACACTGTAAACGGCTCGATTGTAAAATCATGTCTTGCCTTCCCGCTGACTGGTTACAGCCAAAAAGCTTTTCACTGTACCTCGGTACGCGTGACAATAAACTAGACTGAGTTCATTCAATCACGGCTGATCTGTCTTTCCCAGTGACTCGATGGGTCGAAGGGCCTGTTTCCATGCTGTGCCTTTCAATCAAGCAATTGCTGATTGGCAACATCAATGCTGGCCCACAGCAAAGAACCACCTTTTTGTGTCCCTGTGAGATGGGGGCAAAAGCTGTGCACCAACTGACCCTCTTTTCCCACTAAAGACCACCCAGACCATGGCACAATTGCCCACTCTCTAGTGTAGTTTAGAGATACAGTGTGGAGACCGGCCTACTGAGTCCTCATCGATCGCCCGTTCACACTAGTTCCATGACCCCTAGGGTTGCCAACTGTCCCGTATTAGCCTGGACATCCCGTATTTTGGGCTAAATTGGTTTGTCCCGTATGGGACCGCCCTTGTCCCGTATTAGGCCCGGGGGGGCGCTGTAGGCCCAAACAGTGTAGGTCCGGACACTAGGTCTGGACGCTGTAGGTACGGACTGTGTAGGTCCGGACGCTGTAAGTCCGGACAGTGTAGGCCCGGACACTGTAGGTCCGGACAGTGTAGGCCCGGACAGTGTAGGCCCGGACACTGTAGGTCCGGACAGTGTAGACCCGGACACTGTAGGTCCGGGCAGTGTAGGCCCGGACAGTGTAGGCCCGGACACTGTAGGTCCGGACAGTGTAGGCCGGACAGTGTAGGCCCGGGGGGCACTGTAGGCCCGGACAGTGTAGACCCAGACAGTGTAGGCCCGGGCACCGCCTAACGGAGGTTGCATAGCAACCCGCCTCCCGGCTCGGGCCGCCGCCATTGATGGAGCGGGAGCACGTGGCCGCTGGCTGGGTGAGGTCATGTGGGGCGCGGGGCGGTGACGTCACCTTTTGTCCCTTATTTGGGAGTGAGATAGTTGGCAATCCTAGTGTTCTCCTACTTTCTCATCCTATAGACAATAGACAATAGGTGCAGGAGGAGGCCATTCGGCCCTTCGAGCCAGCACCACCATTCAATGTGATCATGGCTGATCATTCTCAATCAGTACCCCGTTCCTGCCTTCTCCCCATACCCCCTGACTCCACTATCCTTAAGAGTTCTATCCAGCTCTCTCTCTCTCTACAAACCAGTGGGAAAGTTAGTTAAGGGGTACAGCATGGAAACAGGCTCTTTGGTCACCCGTACCCTCGTTCACCTACACAGTAGTTCTGTGGTACCCTAGTTTCGTGTTACCGGTTTCCATCCCGACGGCGGGTGCTGTTTGTACGGAGTTTGTACGTTCTCCCCGTGACCTGCGTGGGTTTTTGCTGAGATCTTCGGTTTCCTCCCACACTCCAAAGACGTGCAGGTGTGTAGGTGGATTGGCTTGGTGTAGGTGAAAATTGTCCCTAGTGTGTGTAGGATCGTGATAGTGCGCGGGAATCGCTGGTCGGCGCGGGCTCGGTGGGCCGAAGGGCCTGTTTCCACGCTGTATCTCTGAACTAAAAGTCAACTCTACCTTTAAATCATAGCTGATCTATCTCTCCCTCTTAACCCCATTATGTGGCCATTGGTCCAAAAACGCTCACCAAATCCACCCAAAACTTCATCCTCAACATTGATGGTCTCCCAGTATCCACCTCACCTCACATCCGGAATCTTGGAATCATCTTTGATCAAACCCTCTCCTTCGACAAACACATCAATCACATCACAAAGACAGCCTTCTTCCACCTCAAAAACATTGCCCGTCTCCGTCCATCCCTCTCCTCCACAGCTGCAGAAACCCTCATCCACGCCTTCATCACCTCCCGTCTGGACTACTGCAACAGCCTCCTCTATGGCTCACCCTCAAAAATCATCAATAAACTTCAATACATTCAAAACTCCGCTGCCCGTCTACTCACCCACACCCCGATCCGTGACCATATCACCCCCGTCCTTTACAAACTCCACTGGCTCCCCATCCCCCAGAGAATCCAGTACAAAATCCTCCTCATGACCTACAAAGCCCTCCATAACCTGGCCCCATCCTACCTGACCGACCTCCTCCACAGGCACACTCCCACCTGCACCCTCCGCTCTGCTGCTGCCAATCTCCTATCCCCCCACATCCGGACCAAACTCAGATCCTGGGGGGACAGGGCTTTCTCCATCGCTGCTCCCACCCTATGGAACTCACTACCCCAAACCGTCAGAGACTCCTCCACACTCACCACATTCAAAACATCACTGAAGTCTCACCTGTTCAGTACTGCCTTCAACCACTGAAGGTCACCTCACCTTCTGTCTCCTTTCTCTGTTCGTTTACTTATTTATCTATTTATTCACTTCCCTATATTCTCTAAATCCCTGTAAAGCGTCTTTGAGTGTATGAAAAGCGCTATATAAATGTAATGCATTATTATTATTATTATCTCCTGTTAACTCACAAACCGTATATGGTAAGGCTGTTCCAAAGTATGTCCACACTCGTACGCATCAATACTGTGACTTTGACAGCAGGTTAATGCCTCAACCCCTAATAAAAGCTCGGGGTTTGTTTAGCATGACAGCACCAAATCAGCCACATTTAGCCTCGCAGTGTGGCTCTCTTTTGTTCAGATTTAGTATTTCTTGACAGCAAGGCCTTGCAGCCTGAGCTGCAGACTGACTAATCAGGTCCTTACTGCTCACCAACATATTGATTACCTGTTAGCCCCGTCACTGATGGATACTAGTGATAAAGGCACAGTTAACCGTTGATAATCCGCACCTCTCAGTCACGGGAGCAGAATTAGGCCATTCGGCCCATCACGTTGGGTGGCACGGTGGCGCGGCGGTAGAGTTGCTGCCTCACAGCGCCAGGGACTCGGGTTCGATCCCGACTACGGGCGCTGTCTGTACGGAGTTTGTACGTTCTCCCCCGTGGCCTGCGTGGGTTTTCTCCGGGTGCTCCGGTTTCCTCCCACACTCCAAAGACGTGCAGGTTTGTAGGTTAATTGGCTTGGTATGTATGTAAATAAATTGGCTCTAGCGTGTGTAGGATAGTGTTAGTGTGCAGGGATCGCTGCATGGCATGGACTCAGTGAGCTGACGGGACTGTTTCTGTGCATCATTAAGACAGAAAGCTTCCAGCTTCATGAAACACATGAAACAGTCCCTATTATCGTATCAAAACGTATAAGATTATTAAGGGGTTGGACACGTTAGAGGCAGGAAACATGTTCCCAATGTTGGGGGAGTCCAGAACAAGGGGCCACAGTTTAAGAATAAGGGGTAGGCCATTTTGAACTGAGATGAGGAAAAACTTTTTCAGTCAGAGAGTTGTGAATCTGTGGAATTCTCTGCCTCAGAAGACAGCGGAGGCCAATTCTCTGAATGCATTCAAGAGAGAGCTACATAGAGCTCTTAAGGATAGCGGAGTCAGGGGGTATGGGGAGAAGGCAGGAACGGGGTACTGATTGAGAATGATCAGCCATGATCACATTGAATGGCGGTGCTGGCTTGAAGGGTCGAAAGGCCTCCTCCTGTACCCATTGTCTATTGTCTATTTACATTCCAAGTTATGTAAATAGGTGCCACATGGAATGATGGAATAGGGGCTGTGGAATGATGGGAATGCTGGAAGGTTTTCCCTTGGCTCCTGACTCGGCTTCAGTCAGAGGGCGGTGAATCTGTGGGATTCTTTGCCACAGGAGGCTGTGGAGGCCAAGTCAGTGGATATTTTTTAAGGCAGAGATAGACAGGCTCTCGATTAGTACAGGTGTCAGGGGTCATGGGGAGGAGGCAGGAGAATGGGGTTAGGAGGGAGAGATAGATCAGCCATGATTGAATGGCGGAGTAGACTTGACATAGAAACTTAAAAAATAGGTGCAGGAGGAGGCCATTCGGCCCTTCGAGCCAGCACCACCATTCAATGTGATCATGGCTGACTATCCACTATCAGTTCCCCGTGCCTGCCTTCTCCCCATATCCCTTGATTCCGCTAGGCCCTGGTAAACACCTCGTAAGTGGTTATCTATCTCGTGCAGGTTGGAGTGAGTAGAGTAGTGATTACATTTTGAAGTGGGCCTTTTTGACAAGCTGGTCGGCGCGGTCCCGGTGGGACGAAAGGGCCTGTTTCCGCGCTGTATCTCTAAACTCTAATCTCCAGGATTTTGAAGGTATAACTCAGCGGGTCAGGCAGCATCTCTGGAGAGAAGGAATGGGTGACGTTTCGGGTCGAGACACTTCGGACTCAGCGGGTCGGGCAACATCTCTGGAGAGAAGGAATGGGTGACGTTTCGGGTCGAGACCCTTCGGACTCAGCGGGTCGGGCAGCATCTCTGGAGAGAAGGAGACGGTTCTCGACCCGAAAAGTCATCAGTCTGAAGAAGGGTCTCGACCCCGAAACGTCACCCATTCCTTCTCTCCTGAGATGCTGCCTGACCCGCTGAGTTACTCCAGCATTTTGTGATACCTTCGATTTGTACCAGCATCTGCAGTTATTTTCCTGCACAACTCCAGGATTTCAGCTGGCCGAGTCTTCAGTGGCCACAACATTGGCTTTTTTTTTTGACTGGCTGTGGTTGGGAGTATTCTCAGCCTTCTAGAGGGGTGAGCAGAGGGTTCAGCTGTGGTAGCCCGACAGGTGCCCGAAGACAATGCTGCATTGAGCCGAATGTTGTCACATCACTCACTAATCCTGCACTTTGCAGCAAAGCCTCTCGGTGAATGCAGTTCCTGCATGACAATGAAGCTTTGCAGGGCCTGAGTTTAAAGAGCAGGCAGGATTAGCAGGGGACTTTAGGCTCCTCGGCCTTGAGAACATTATCACCCCATTATCCTCCCAGTTAAGGGCTGGGTTAGTCATCTGCATGTGAATGGTGGTGTTTTCCAAGGCTGGGTTTTAAACCTCCGCTACTCCAGGGGCCTGTTCTCCACAGCCCCAGTTGGAAGCCAGAGTCCACTGTGAATTATTTTTACAATAAAGGATCAATAATTCCAATAACGCAAACGAGAGAGAAAAAAAAAAACCCAGAAACACCACAGGGAAAGAGAACCAGTCTTTCTGAAGAAGGGTCTCGACCTGAAACGTCAACCATTCCTTCTCTCCTGAGATGCTGCCTGACCCGCTGAGTTACTCCAGCATTTTGTGATACCATACTATTAGTTTAGTTTAGAGATACGGCGCGGAAACAGGCCCTTCGGCCCACCGGGTCCGCGCCGACCAGCGATCCCCGCACACTGACACTATCCTACACCCACTAGGGACAATTTTTACATTTACCAAGCCAATTAACCTACAAACATGTACAGTCTGAAGAAGGGTCTCGACCCGAAACGTCACCCATTCCTTCTCTCCTGAGATGCTGCCTGACCTGCTGAGTTACTCCAGCATTTTGTGAATAAATACCTTTGATTTGTACCAGCATCTGCAGTTATTTTCTTATACATACATGTACGTCTTTTTGGAGTGTGGGAGGAAACCGAAGATCGCGGGGGGTAGGGAACCCATGCAGGTCACGGGGAGAACGTACAAACTCCGTACAGACAGCGCCCTCAGTCGGGATCGAACCAGGGTCTCCGGCGCTGCATTCGCTGTGAGGCAGCAACTCTACCGCCGCGCCACCGTGTCGCCCAGACTGTTGGGTTGCATCGTGGTGCGGTTTGGGAACAACTCTGCTGAAGACCACTATAAATTGCACAGAGTTGTAGATGTAGCCCGGTCCATCACACAGGACATTCATTGAAACTTACTCTGATTGAAACTTACCAAATAGTGAAAGGTTTGGATAGAGTGGATGTGGAGAGGATGTTTCCACCAGTGGGAGAGTCTAGGACCAGAGGGCACAGCCTCAGAATTAAAGGATGCTCCTTTAGGAAGGAGACAATAGACAATAGGTGCAGGAATAGGCCATTCAGCCCTTCGAGCCAGCACCACCATTCAATGTGATCATGGCTGATCATTCTCAATCAGTACCCCGTTCCTGCCTTCACCCCATACCCCCTGACTTCGCTATCCTTAAGAGCTCTATCCAGCTCTCTCTTGAATGCATTCAGAGAATTGGTCTCCACTGCCTTCTGAGGCAGTGAATTCCACAGATTCACAACTCTCTGACTGAAAAGGTTTTTCCTCATCTCCGTTCTAAATGGCCTACCCCTTATTCTTAAACTGTGGCCCCTGGTTCTGGACTCCCCCAACATTGGGAACATGTTTCCTGCCTCTAACGTGGCCCAACCCCTTAATAATCTTATCATATCATATATCATATATATACAGCCGGAAACAGGCCTTTTCGGCCCACCAAGTCCGTGCCGCCCTGTACAACTGCACACAGCACTCCAGGTGCGGTCTCACTAGGGCCCTGTACAACTGCACACAGCACTCCAGGTGCGGTCTCACTAGGGCCCTGTACAACTGCACACAGCACTCCAGGTGCGGTCTCACTAGTACAACTGCAGAAGGACCTCCTTGCTCCTATACTCAACTCCTCTTGTCTCACTCTCTCTCTTTCAAATGTGTGCAATATCCCTTTATTGTTCTGAAGGGGTTTAGATTTAGGGGCATTGTGTGGATGTGGCACTCAGCCAAATGGTTGCTATTTTGTGCACGAACCTTTATCTGTACTGTCAGGCAGATAATTCAGATATCACAGTCTCATCAGATTCTGACCCCCACCACATCTGCGCTGGTGTCTGTGTAACATGCAGGCACAGGAGCCTCTGACGACGTTAGGCTTGTATTCACTGGAGTTTAGAAGGATGAGAGGGGATCTTATAGAGACGTATAAAATTATCATATCATATCATATCATATATATACAGCCGGAAACAGGCCTTTTTGGCCCTCCAAGTCCGTGCCGCCCAGTGATCCCCGTACATTAACACTATCCTACACCCACAAGAGACAATTTTTACATTTACCCAGCCAATTAACCTACATACCTGTACGTCTGAAGAAGTGGTCTCGAGCCAAAAGATCACCCATTCCTTCCTTCCTTTCTGGAGATGCTGCCTGTCCCGTTGAGTTACTCCAGCATTTTATGTCCATTTGTCTAATCCAGCATCTGAAGTTTGTTGTTTCAACAAGTGCTTGTGAGGAGCTGTGACGGTTGCAATGGAAAGAGGGAAACAAAACAGAAACAGACATAGAAAGCATATTGGAAACAAAAAGCTGGAGTAACTCTTAAGGATAAGGGGGAAGTCTTTTAGGACCGAGATGAGAAAACATTTCTTCACACAGAGAGTGGTGAGTCTGTGGAATTCTCTGCCACAGAAGGTAGTTGAGGCCAGTTCATTGGCTATATTTAAGAGGTAGTTAGATGTGGCCCTTGTGGCTAAAGGGATCAGGGGGTATGGAGAGAAGGCAGGTACGGGATACTGAGCTGGATGATCAGCCATGATCATATTGAATGGCGGTGCTGGCTCGAAGGGCCGAATGGCCTACTCCTGCACCTATTTTCTATGTTTCTATGTTTCTAACTTAGCGGGTCAGGCAGCATCTCTGGAGAGAAGGAATGGGTGACGTTTCGGGTCGAGACCCTCCTTCTTTCAGGATGTGTCACAGCTTGGTTTGAGAACGGCTCCATGCAAGACCGCATGAATTGTGGACGCAGCCCAGACCATCGCACAAACCAACCAAATTGATCGGCCAACAGTCATACTCCAGCACTCTGCGTGTCTTTTGTTTGCAATAGGCACGTCACCTTAGATCGTTGGATGACAACAGAAACTAATGCTTAGTTTAGAGATGCAGCATGGAGAAAGGCCCTTCGGCCCACCGAGTCCATGCCGGCCACCGATCATGCTAGTTCTGCGTTATCTCACTTTGGCACATCTGCTCCCCACACGATAGGGGGCAGTTTACAGATGGCTAATTAACCTGCAAACGCACACGTCTTTGTGGTGTGGGAGGAAACCGGAGCACCCGGAGGAAACCCACGCGGTCACGGGGAGAACGTGCAAACTCCACACACACACACAGACGGACAGACAGACAGACGCACACACACACACAGACACACACACACACAGACAGCACCCAAGGCCTGGATCAAAGCGTGATCTCTGGCGCTGTGAGGCAGCAGCTCTACCCGCTGCACCACTGCGCTGCTCTTGGAAGGAACCTGTCCTTGTGTAAAATATCAAGCTGGGGTAAGTGCCAACAGAGAACTCCAGTCTGTTTAAAGTCCATTTTCATCCATTGACAAGTAATGCGTCTTGCTAAAGTTGAGGTGAGCCAATGTTATGAATGACAGATTTATAAACTATTTTCCCATTTAAAAGGCAATTTAAATATAATTTTTGAGCCAATTTCCTCCTTTGGTTGAAGATGGAGATGTTGGCTTCAACGGTTTGCCTTCAAAATTAAATGAATGTAATTCTCGTTTTCTATATCTAACCCCTGGCTAGAACCAGGACTCTCTTCCTTTGCAATCAGTTGGCTCAGATGCAGTGATTTAATCACAATCCAGGCCTCAATTCTGGCACCTTTGCTCCTCTGTAAAGTAGCGGCAGAGTTGATGTCTCACGGCGCCGGAGACCCGGGTTCCATCCCGACTACGGGCGCTGTCTGTACGGAGTTTGCACGTTCTCCCCGTGGGTTTTCTCCAATATCTTCGGTTTCCTCTCACACTCCAAAGACGTGCAGGTTTTTTTAGATTAATTGGCTTGGTATAAATGTAAATTATCCCTAGTGTGTGTAGGATCGTGTTAGTGTGCGGGGATCGCTGGTCGGTGTGGATCCGGTGGCTCAAAGGGCCTGTTTCCGCGCTGTATCTCTAAACTAAACTAAGTAAATTGATGTTATCAGGCAACTGAACCATCCCACCAACTAGAGAGAAGTCCTGAACAACTCTCTACCTCATTGGAGACTCTCGGGCTATCTTTGATCAGACTTTATCTTGCACTATATTCCCATTATCATGGGTCTGTACACTGTGAATGGCTCGATTGTAATCACGTATTGTCTTTCCGCTGACTGACACCCAACAAAGCTTTTCACTGTACCTCGGTCAACGGGGACAGTGTGGAGAGAGTGTCCAGCTTCACGTTTCTGGGCACTCACATTTCGGAGGACCTCACATGGTCCACTAACACTGCTGCGCTGGTCAAGAAGGCACAGCAACGACTGTTCTTCCTAAGAACACTGAAGAAGTCTGGTCTACCCCAACAGCTGCTGACGACATTCTACCACTGCACCATAGAGAGCATCCTAACACATGGCATCCCTGTGTGGTACCTCAGCTGCACGGAGGCAGAGAGGAAAGCTCTTCAGCGGGTAGTCCATAGAGCTCAGAAGACTATCAGAACACAGCTACCAGCCTTGGAGGGCATCTACAACACACGATGCCTCAGAAAAGCCACCAGCATCCAGACTCCTCACACCCCTGCAACAGTCTGTTCGAACTTCTACCATCGGGCAGACGATAGAAGGCCTTCTACGCCCGGACCTCCAGACTCAGGAACAGCTTCATCCCCAGGGCCATAGCTGCTATGAACCGGTCCTGCTGAGCCAGATGGTCACATCACACAGTGAACCGGCACAGACCTACTTGCACTTTATTCTGTTTTAAAACTGTTCCAATTTTGTTTCACTGGGTTGTTTAAATTTATACTGATTAGCTAATTCATTTATTGCATCGTATGGGAAGCGCATTCCCAATCTTGTTGTACCCCTCATTGTACAATGACAATAAAGATGTATTGTATTGTGGCCATAAACAAGGCGCCACGGTGGTGCAGCGGTAGAGTTGCTGCCTTAATGTCAAGACACCTGGGTTCCATCCGGACTCCCTGTGGAGTGGGCTATCTCCGGGATCTTCGGTTTCCTCCCACACTCCAAAGGCACGCAGGTTACTTGGCTTGGTATGGGCGGCACGGTCGCGCAGCGGTAGAGTTGCTGCTTTACAGCGAATGCAGCGCCGGAGACTCAGGTTCGATCCTGACTACGGGTGCTGCACTGTAAGAAGTTTGTACGTTCTCCCCGTGACCTGCGTGGGTTTTCTCCGAGATCTTCGGTTTCCTCCCACACTCCAAAGACGTACAGGTATGTAGGTTAATTGGCTGGTTAAATGTAAAAATTGTCCCTAGTGGGTGTAGGATAGTGTTAATGTACGGGGATCGCTGGGCGGCACGGACTTGGTGGGCCGAAAAGGCCTGTTTCCGGCTGTATGTATATGATATGATAAAAAACTAAGGTAGACACAAAATGCTGGAGTAACTCAGCGGGTCAGGCAGCATCTCTGGAGAGAAGGAATGGGTGACGTTTTGGGTCAAGACCAAAGATAATAGAGCAGATCAAGATAGACCACTCGACCCTAAAAACCATATTATCTCATGGCGCCATTCTAGTAGGCAGAAACGTTTAAAAAGAAAAAGAACAAAAATCTGTGAATTGATAGATGAGATATATTCTGCATTTTTATGGTATCATCACACATACTGTTCCCCCAGAACACTGATCACACTGCGAGAGGCAGAGCGAACGGTGGGTTTTGCTTACTAAAATGGCGGATGTTACGCTCCTTGGCGTACTACACTTCAGTATAGGCGATTTCAACGGAGTGGTTCATCTTGCTCCTCTGGTATCTTTGGTCAAGACCCTTCTTCAGACTTTAAACCAGCATCTGCAGTTTTCTTTCCTACATGGCTTGGTATAAATGCCAATTGTTCCAGTGTGTGTGTAGGATAGTGTTAATGTATGAGGTGATCGCTGGTCGGCTCGGACACGTTGGGCCGAAGGGCCTTCGTTTTCTGCGCTGTATCTTGAAACTAAACCAAGGAACTTATTTACATCAGCGAAACCAAACAGCGATCGTTTCGCTCAACACTTTCGCTCAGTCCGCCTTAACCAACCTGATCTCCCGGTGGCTGAGCACTTCAACTCCCCCTCCCATTCCCAGTCTGACCTCTCTGTCATGGGCCTCCTCCAGTGCCATAGTGAGTCCCACCGGAAATTGGAGGAACAGCACCTCATATTTTGCCTGGGCAGCTTGCAGCCCAGCGGTATGAACATTGACTTCTCCAACTTTAGATAGTTCCTGTTCCTCTCTTCCCCTCCCCCTTCCCAGTTCTCCCTCTATCTTCCTGTGTCCACCTGTGTCCCGCACCCCCCTGACATTAGTCTGAAGAAGGGTCTCGAACCGAAACGTCGCCCATTCCTTCTCTCCTGAGATGCTGCCTGACCTGCTGAGTTACTCCAGCATTTTATAAATGAATACCTTCGAGCTAGTGTCAGACCTCAGACAGGCATGGGAACGTCATCCCAGAAAAGGAAGGCCATAGACATCTCAGTCAACGTCAACAATAGACAATAGGTGCAGGAGTAGGCCATTCGGCCCTTCGGGCCAGCACCGCATCAACCCTTTCCGAGTTAACGGTGCAGGAATGGAGATAGTTGAGGGCTTCGAGTTCCTGGGTGTAAGTATCGCCAATAATTTGAACCTGATCCAACTGCGCCAAATGAGAGGGGGAAAGTTTAATAGAGATCTGCGGAACAAGTTTTATTTAACACAAAGTGTAAACACGAAACACAGTATAAAAAAAAACACTCCAACGGGACCAATTCACAAATTTATTTAACAAAAGAAAACCGATATTAGACATAAATAGATTCAATCTGTATTTACAGGTTACAAATGTCGACAGATTCTGTACATTATTTGCATTGTAAAGTGCACGTGACCATAGATAATGTGTCTTTCGTGATCTTTTCTCTCTCAGAGTTCTCTCAGTATTAATATTTAAAACATCCGTTATAAACTAGAGTTTTATAAGGAGAAGAAATCCCAGCAAAAAAATAATAATTCACCGTTTGAATGCTAATATCACAGTGGAATATGTATTGATATAAATGACTGACACTGGGCAGTGATGGGGCCCAGTTAACTATTTTGACCGAATTAACATTAGGAAAATTTTATTCACAAAATGCTGGATTAACTCAGCGGGACAGGCAGCATCTCTGGAGAGAAGGAACAAAAACGTATAAAATTATAAATGGACTGGACAGGCTAGATGCAGGGAAAATGTTCCCAATGTTGGGGGGGTCCAGAACCAGGGGCCACACACAGTCGAAGAATAAAGGGGAGGCCATTTAATACTGAGATGACCAAAAACCTTTTCACCCAGAGTTGTGAATTTGTGGAATACTCTGCCACATAAGGCAGCGGAGGCCAATTCACTGGATGAATTAAAAATAGAGTTAGATAGAGCTCTCGTGGCTAGCGGAATCAGGGGATATGGGGAGAAGGCAGGCACGGGTTACTGATCAGCCATGATCACAATGAATGGTGATGCTGGCTCGAAGGGCCAAATGGCCTCCTCCTGCACCTATTTTCTATAAATGGGTGGTTTCCGAAACGTCACCCATTCCTTCTCTCCAGAGATGCTGCCTGACCCGCTGAGTTACTCCAGCACCCTGTGTCTTCTTGTGGATAACCCAGCATCTGTGTTTACAAAGATAGTGGTTTTCAAAAAAGTACCTAAAGTGCTGGAGTAACTCAACGGGTCAAGCGGCATCTCTGGAGAACATAGATAGGTGATGTTTCAGCTTGGGACCCTTCTTCAAACCAAGTCTAAAGAAGAGTCCTGACCTGAAACCTCACCTATCCATGTTCGCCAGAGATGCTGCCTGACCCGCTGAGTTACTCCAGCACTTTGTGCCCTTTTGTGTATTAACTAGCACCTGCAGTTCTTCGTTTCTACATTGTGATGATCATTGCCCAAGTTTGAGGAGTTCACCTCCTTCAAGACACTGAAGCGAATGGTCACACCATATTTGATGGTGGTCTTTAAACACCCCATGTAAGAAGTCCATAGTGTGTGTGTGTGTGTTGTGTCTCACCACCCTCACTAGGTGAATGAATCTCACCTTCCCATTCCATGTCCAGCACTGCCAATAAATGTGTAATGCCTACTATGCACCACCCCCCACAGTCAAAGTGGGGGTCCTTCACGAACAGGACATACATCAACGATCAAGTCTCTCGATCACAAACCCCACTCCAAGGAGCATCTTGCTACCGGGAGTCCCCGTTAAAGGTTGTGATCTGCCATTAGGGTACCCTCTAATGGTATGGAGGACCCAACATGGGGTGAACCGCCGAGAGGGACAACTGAGGGGCACTCGGTGGGAGGGGGGGGGCACCGAGAACTAAGGGGGAACCTGGTTTGCGTCAACATGAGAACACTTTGCAAATTTGTCGGCGCCCTTCGTGTGGCGACTCTTTGTATACCTTGGGTTCGCAAAGCAAGGAATATCACTGTGACCTGCCACACGTGACAATAAACTATCATTCATTCCAGTTAAAGAATGAATCTCGCCACAAAGTGCAAACCTCACTATCAGACCACCCCCCCCCCCCCCCCCCCCCCCCCCCCCCCCCCCACGGCAGTGTGTGGAGGATTACAAAGAGGCTGAGGTACCGACTGCCACATGGGGACGTGCATGAACGAAGAGCGGCGGAGTCCTTGACGGCCCGGGAGGTGCTTTAGATGTAACCGATGGCCATGAACGGGGCCCGCAACACGCCGACGCCGTGGTCACGGCAGGAGAGCGGGCGGTTGTGCTGGGAGCACCTCAGGATCAGCTGGAACTGCGTGGTGCCGCCGCCGTCCAGACCGTGGGCCTCCTTCATCAGCTTGAAGAGGAAGAGGGCGTCGAAAGCCAGCTCGCTCTCGGACCTGGTGTGCCAGATGATGTTCCTGCAGCGTAAACGTGGGAAGAGTGAGGAAACCAGCGAGCTAAGGACCTGGAACTAGCTCCAAACCAAACCAAGCCAAACCCAGCCAACTCCAAACCAAACCAAGCCCAGCCCAGCCAACTCCAAACCAAACCCAGCCAACTCCAAACCCAACCAAACCCAGCCAACTCCAAACCAAACCCAACCCAGCCAACTCCAAATCCAACACAACCAACTCCAAACACAACCAAACCCAGCCAACCCCAACCCAGCCAACTCCAAACCCAACCCAACCAACTCCAAACCCAACCAAACCCAGCCATCTCCAAACCAAACCAAACCCAGCCAACTCCAAACCCAACCAAACCCAGCCAACTCCAAACTCAACCCAGCCAACTCCAAACCCAACCCAGCCAACTCCAAACCCAACCCAGCCAACTCCAAATCCAACCTAACCAACTCCAAACCCAGCCAACTCCAAACCCAACCCAGCCCAGCCAACTCCAAACCCAACCCAGCCAACTCCAAACCCAACCCAGCCAACTCCAAATCCAACCCAACCAACTCCAACCCCAACCCAGCCAACTCCAAACCCAACCCAACCAACTCCAAACCCAACCAAACCCAGCCAACTCAAAATCCAACCCAGCCAACTCCAAACCCAGCCTAGCCAACTCCAAACCCAGCCAACTCCAAACCCAACCCAGCCCAGCCAACTCCAAACCCAACCCAGCCAACTCCAAACCCAACCCAGCCAACTCCAAATCCAACCCAACCAACTCCAAACCCAGCCAACTCCAAACCCAACCTATCCATGTTCTTCAGAGATGCTGCCTGACCCACTGAGTTACCCTAGCACTCTGTGAAACGTCACCTGTCCATGTTCTCCAACAGCTACAGGCATGGATAGAGTGGGTGTGGAGAGGATGTTTCCACTGGTGGGAGAGTCTAGGACCAGAGGTCACAGCCTCAGAATTAAAGGGCGCCCTTTTAGACAGGAGGTGAGGAAGAAATTCTTGAGTCAGAGGGTAATCTGTGGAACTCATTGCCACAGAGGTCTGTAGAGGCCAAAGTCAGTGGATATTTTTAAGGCAGAGGTGGACAAATTCTTGATCAGAACGGTTGTCAGGGATTATGGGGAGAAGGCAGGGGAATGAGATTAGGAGGCAGAGATCAGCCACGATTGAATGGCAGATTGGACTTGATGGGCCAAATGATCTAATTCCACTACTATAACTTGTGAACTTATGTAGGAAAAAAACCCTGCAGTTGCTCGTTTAAATCGAAGGAAGACACATAATGCTGGAGTAACTCAGCGGGTCGGGCAGCATCTCGTGAGAGAAGGAATGGGTGACGTTTCTTCCGTCTGAAGAATGGTCTCGACCCGAAATGTCACCCATTCCTTCTCTCCCGAGATGCTGCCTGACCCACCGAGCTACTCCAACATTTTGTGTCCACTTGTGAACTTGTGTCAACTATTGGATCTGACCTCCCCCTCTCTGTGTTGCTGTATCTGCAAACTGTTTGACAGTAGTCACGTATTGTCTTTTCTTTGATGTGGATAGCGTGCAACAAAAAAGCTTGTCACTGCACCTCGGCACAGGAGGACAATAATACTAAACTAAACCAAACTAAACTATTTCACTCAATGCCCCTTTTTTTCCCTTGCTTGTCACTGCCGTTGTTGTTGAGATGTTCGAACAAAATGATCAAAGTCTTCAGAATGGAAGGGGAGCTTTGAAGAAGGGTTCCGACCCGAAACGTCGCCTGGGGTAACAGCGGATCTGTTCCCACAGCCGACTTCTGAGGCCGGTCGGTGTCTCTGCCTCCCACTGGAACCAAAGGTGCCAGAAAATCGGTGGTGGGTCTGTACGCCGAATTTGAGGAAGGCCATTCTTGCCATTGAGGGAGTGCAGCGTAGGTGCACCGGGTTAATTCCCGGGATGGCGGGACTGACATATGGTGAAAGAATGTGTAAGAAAATAACTGCAGCTGCCGGTACAAATCGAAGGTATTTATTTCACAAAATGCTGGAGTAACTCAGGCAGGTCAGGCAGCATCTCAGGAGAGAAGGAATGGGTGACTTTTTCGGTCGAAGCCCTTCTTCAGACTGATCTGAATCTGATCTGATTCTTCAGTCTGAAGAAGGGTCTCGACCCGAAACGTCACCCATTCCTTCTATCCAGTGATGCTGCCTGTCCCGCTGAGATACTCCAGCATTTTGTGAAATAAATACCTATGATGAAAGAATGGATCGACTGGGCTTGTATTCACCGAAATCTAGAAGGATGAGAGGGGATCTTACAGAAACATTTAAAATTATTAAGGGATTGGACTGGCTAGATGCAGGAAAAATGTGCCCCAATGTTGGGGGAGTCCAGAACAAGGGGTCACAGTTTAAGAATAAGGGGTAGGCCATTTAGGACTGAGTTGAGGAAAAACAATTCCACAGATTCCAGAGCGTTGTGAATCTGTGGAATTCTCTGCCACAGAAGGCAGTGGAGGCCAATTCACTGGATGTTTTCAAGAGAGTTAGATATAGCTCTTCAGGCTAACGGAATCAAGGGATATGGGGAGAAAGCAGGAACGAGGTACTGATTCTGGATGGTCAGCCCATGATCATATTGAATGGCGGTGCTGGCTCAAAGGGTCGAATGGCCTACTCCTGCACCCATTTTCTATGTTTCTCCTTAATGCCCCTCTAGTTATAGCCTTCCCTGCCCTTGAAAAAAGTCTGTTGACAATCCATCTAATCTATGCACTATGTGATTTTAGAACCCTCAACTTCTTTCATTTGGGTTAAACAGTAACAGACGATCCAGACTCTTTGTTTTACTCAATCTGACCATTACTGCCAATAGAGGACAGACGCAAAATGCTGGAGTAACTCAGCGGATCAGACAGCATCTCTGGAGAAAGGGAATGGGCGATGTTTCGGGTCGAGACCCTTCTTCAGACTGAGAGTCGGGGGAGAGGGAGACGAGAGATACAGGCGGTGATGTAGAGAGATATATAGAACAAATGAATGAAAGATGTGCAAAAAGTGAACGATGATAAAGGAAACAGGCCATTGTTAGCCATGGGCTAGGTGAAAACGAGTTGCAGACAATGAGACTCAGCAAGACGACCATGAAGCTGGTACAACTTGGAGGTGGGACGGATGGAGAGAGAGGGGATGCAGGGGTTACTTGAAGTTCGACAAAATCAATAATGGGTTGTAAGCTGCCCAAGCCAAATATGAGCTGCTTTTCCTCCAATTTGCGTTTGGCCTCACTATAACAATGGAGGTGGCCTAGGACTCAGTCTGAAGAATGGTCTCGACCCGATACATCACCCATTCCTTTTCTCCAGAGACGCTGTCTGACACACTGAGCTACATCCAGCTTCTTGTGTCTACCTTCGGTTTAAACCGGCATCTGCAGTTCCTTCCCTACACATTCCCGGCAATATCCTTGTGTTTCTTCCCAGCACCCTCTCCAGTTTAATTCGGATGGCAAATGGAACTACACAGTATTACAGGTGAGGTCTCGCTGATGAGGACGCAGAGTGCTGGGTTACCTCAGCAGACCAGGCAGTCTCACTAATGTCTTGCACGATTTGGTGTAGTTTCGACATGCAGCGTGGAAACGGGCCCTTCGGCCCGAGTTCATCCCGACCAGCGATCCCCCCCTTACACTAGTCCCATCCTGCACACCAGGGCCGATTTACAGAAGCCAATTAACCTACAAATCCGCACGTCTTTGGGATGCGGGAGGAAACGGCAGAACACGGGGAAATCCCAAAAACCCACGCGGTCACGGGGAGAATGTACAAACTCCGTACGTTCAGCTCACGCGGTCAGGATGGGACCGGATTCCTGGCGCTGTAAGGCAGCAACTCTACCGGTGCATCTCCAATTGTAACATGCACAATCTCCAATTGTTCTGCAGTTGTACAGGGCCCTAGTGAGACCGCACCTGGAGTACAGTTTTGGTCTCCAAATTTGAGGAAGGATATTCTTGCTATTGAGGGCGTGCAGCGTAGGTTTACTAGGTTAATTCCCGGAATGGCGGGACTGTCATATGTTGAAAGACTGAGGCGACTAGGTTTGTATACACTGGAATTTAGAAGTATGAGAGGGGATCTTATCAAAACGTATAAGATTATTAAGAGGTTGGACACGTTAGAGGCAGGAAACGTGTTCCCAATGTTGGAGGAGTCCAGAACAAGGGGCCACATTTTAAGAATAAGGGGTAGGCCATTTAGAACGGAGATGAGGAAAAACCTTTTCAGTCAGAGAGTTGTGAATCTGTGGAATTCTCTGCCTCAGAAGGCAGTGGAGGCCGATTCTCTGAATGCATTCAAGAGAGCTAGATAGAGCTCTTAAGGATAGCGGAGTCAGGGGGTATGGGGAGGAGGCGGGAACGGGGTACTGATTGAGAATGATCAGCCATGATCACATTGAATGGCGGCGCTGGGTCGAAGGGCCGAATGGCCTCCTCCTGCACCTATTGTCTATTGTCTATCCCAATTTTGCCCTCAACGACGATGGCAAGCAAGACCTTCCTCACCACTGGTCTAATCGTGTCAACACTTGTTGTGGGTGTCATACTTCTAGTCCCAGTGTATACACTAGAGATACATCATTGATACCGATGGCCAGGGAAGGAGGTGGCTGGTCAAATGGCCTGTTTCTACCCTGTGTGGCTCGCTGAATCTAAGATGCTGTGCGTTGGATGATCTGTAAACGCATTAAGTAGTTTCTTCGCGAACTGTGCAATCCTTAAGATGAAACTCTGCCCAAAGGGTCATAATCCCAACCCCTTCTTAGTGGAAATTAAAGAAAAGCAGTGAAGAATTACTGTACAAATAGGTTTAGGGTGAGTGGGGCAACTTTGTCACAAAGAGGGTGATGGAACGAGCTGCCGAGGAAGTAGTCAAAGATAGCCACAAAATGCTGGAGTAACTCAGCGGGACGGGCAGCATCTCTGGAGAGAAGGAATGGGTGGAAGAGACCCTTCTTCAGACTCCACGTTTTGGGTGGAGACCCTTCTTCAGAAGTAGTCTAGGCAGGTACAATGACAACCTTTTGACAGCTACATGGATTCGATTTTTTGATTTTTTAGATTTAGAGATACAGCACGGAAACAGGCCCTTCGGCCCACCAGGTCCGCGCCGCCCAGCGATCCCCGCACACTAACACTATCCCACGCACACTAGGGACAATTTTTACATTTTACCCAGTCAATTAACCTACGAACCTGCACGTCTTTGGAGTGTGGGAGGAAAGCGAAGATCTCGGAGAAAACCCACGCAGGTCACTGGGAGAACGTACAAACTCCGTACAGACGGCGCCAGTAGTCGGGATCGAACCCGGGTCTCCGGCGCTGCATTCACTGTAAGGCAGCAACTCTACCGCTGCGCCACCGTGCCGCTGATGGGAAAGGTTCGGTGAAATTTGGGCCAAACGAAAGCAGATGGGACTCGCTTTGATAGAGCACCTTGGTTGGTGTGGGATCAGTCTGTACAGAGTTTGTACGTTCCCCCCGTGACCTGCGTGGGTTTTCTCCGAGATCTTCGGTTTCCTCCCACACTCCAAAGCCGTGCAGGTTTGTAGGTTAATTGGCATGGTAAACGTAAAAACTGTCCCTAATGGGCGGAGGATAGTGTTAATGTGCGGGGATCGCTGGTCGGCACGGACCCGGCTGGCCGAAGGGCCCGTTTCCGCGCTGTGTCACTAAAAAAAACTAAACTAAACTCCTCCGAGGAGCACTTTGAGATACAAAAATATGCAGCCCCCATTCGAACCCCGGTCACCAGTAAAGTCCCTGTGAACTGACACCCCCAGACGGGTCTCGAACCCACACACAGGGGGAAGTCTTTTAGGACCGAGATGAGAAAACATTTCTTCACACAGAGTGGTGAGTCTGTGGAATTCTCTGCCACAGAAGGTAGTTGAGGCCAGTTTATTGGGATCTGGGAATAACTGTGCATTGTTCCCTGAAGGTGGAATCTCATGTGGATAGGGTGGTGAAGAAGGCGTTTGGTATGCTTGCCTTTATAAATCAGAGCATCGAGTATAGAAGTTGGGATGTAATGTTGAAATTGTACAGGGCATTGGTGAGGCCAAATCTGGAGTATGGTGTGCAGTTCTGGTCGCCAAATTATAGGAAGGATGTCGACAAAATGGAGAGGGTACAGAGGAGATTTACTAGAATGTTGCCTGGGTTTCAGCACTTAGGCTACAGAGAGAGGTTGAACAGGTTGGGTCTTTATTCTTTGGAGCGTAGAAGGTTGAGGGGGGACTTGATAGAGGTTTTTAAAATTTTGAGAGGGACGGACAGAGTTGACGTGGGTAGGCTTTTCCCTTTGAGAGTGGGGAAGATTCCAACAAGGGGACATAGCTTCAGAATTGAGGGACAAAGGTTTAGGGGTAACATGAGGGGGAACTTCTTTACTCAGAGGGTTGTGGCTGTATGGAATGGGCTTCCGGTGGAAGTGGTGGAGGCTGGCTCGATTTTATTATTTAAGAGTAAATTGGATAGGTATATGGATAGGAGGGGATTGGAGGGTTATGGTCTGAGTGCAGGTAGATGAGACTAGGTCAGGGAGAATGGTCGGCGTGGACTGGTAGGGCCGGACAGGCCTGTTTCCATGCTGTAGTTGTTATATATGTTATATATGTTATATGTTATATTTAAGAGGGAGTTAGAAGTGGCCCTTGTGACTAAAGGGATCAGGGGTTATGGAGCGAAGGCAGGTACGGGTTACTGAGCTGGATGATCAGCCATGATCATATTGAATGGCGGTGCAGGCTCGAAGGGCCGAATGGCCTACTCCTGCACCTATTTTCTATGTTTCTAACCCCCGGCTTTGGAGGTCAGTGCCTTATCCATTAGACCACTGGGGCTGGTTGCCTAGTTGTGCCGTATAAAAAAACAGTCTCAGGTCCATGTTGCTCCAGTGACCACAGGCTCCACCCTCCCCACCCACCCATAGTGTTGCAGCCCCCTTACCGCGCCCTGGTGATTACGGTGGTGCTCCGCGTCTTCACCCTAATCTCTGCCTCCAGCAGCACTCTGTCCGGGTTGGCGATATTCAGGTGGAGCTGGGCCCGGAGTATGTTCACGAACAGGTACTCCGGCCTCAGGAAAAACTCCATCTCCCCGTCATCATCTGGGGGGGGGGGGGGGGACAAGAGACAGACACTTTGATCAGACCTTTTTGCTCTTCACCTGTCCGGCGTAAATGAATATAATCCCGCACGCCACAAGATGCCGGAGTAACTCAGCGGGTCAGGCAGCATCTCTGGAGGGAAAGAATGTGTGACGTTTCGGGTTCAGACTGAAGAAACGTCGCCCATTCCTTCTCTCCAGAGATGCTGCCCGTTTCCATTCCTTTCTCTCCAGAGATTCTCCCACCAGTCTTCCTGTCTCCGACTACATCCCATCTTTGTCCCACCCCCCTCCCCTGACATCAGTCTGAAGAAGGGTCTCGACCCGAAACGTCACCCGTTCCTTCTCTCCAGAGATGCTGCCTGACCCGCTGAGTTACTCCAGCATTCTGTGTCTACCTTCGATTTGTACCAGCATCTGCAGTTATTTTCCTATATAATCCTGCATATGTACAGTATAGATTTTCATCCCATTAACTCCAATTGCAGGATAAATGTTCCCCGATGTTGGGGGGAGTCCAGAACCAGGGGGGTCACACTGTTTAAGAATAAGGGTTAGGCCATTTAAGACTGAGATGAGGAAAAATGTTTTCACCCAGAGAGTTGTGAATCTGTGGAATTCTCAGCCACAGAAGGCAGTGGAGACCGATTCACTGGATGCAGAGGGAGTTAGATTTAGCTCTTCGGGCTAACAGAATCAAGGGATATGGGGAGAAAGCAGGAACGGGGTACTGATTCTGGATGACCAGCCATGATCATATTGAATGGCGCTGCTGGCTCGAAGGGCCGAACGGCCTACTCCTGCACCCACGTTCTATGTTTCTAAGACCTGGAATTGAAGTAAAACCATTCCATTGTACTTCAGTCTAAACATTACTCTTGTCATTAACTACTAGACAAAGGGGTGAGATTTTCAAAGATCTGCTTGTAACCTGTAGGTGGGACCTGCAGAAGCTGGTTTAAACCGAAGATAAGACACAAAATGCTGGAGTAACTCAGCGGGAGAGGCAGCATCTCTGGAGAGAAGGAATGGGTGACGTTTCGGTTCGAGACCCTTCCTCAGACCCATTCCTTCTCTCCAGAGATGCTGTCTGTCCCGTTGAGTTACTCCAGCATTTTATTTTGTGCCTATGCTTTCAAGAGAGAGTTAGATAGAGCTCTTAAGGATAGCGGAGTCAGGGGGCATGGGTGAGAAGGCAGGAACGGGGTACTGATCGTGAATGATCAGCCATGATCACATTGAATGGCGGTGCTGGCTCGAAGGGTCGAATGGCCTCCTCCTGCACCTATTGTCTACCTGTAACGCGTGTACACAAAGAACTGCAGATGCTGGTTTGCAAAAAAAGACACAAAGTGCTGGAGCAACTCAGCGGGTCAGGCAGCATCTGTGGAGTTGATGTTTCGAATTTTCAGACCCAATCTGAGGAAGGTTCCCAACCTGAAACCTTACCCATCCCCAAGTTCTCCAGAGATGCTGCCTGGCCCGCTGAGTTACTCCAGCACTCTGTGCACTTTTGCATAAACCAGCATCTGCAGTTCCTTGTTTCGGCAACCACAGTAGATGCAGTTGGATTCTTGGTTAAAGTTATACAATGTGTAGGATAGGCACAAAATGCTGGAGTAACTCAGCGGGTCGGGCAGCATCTCTGGAGAGGAGTGGGTGATGTCTTCGGGTCGAGACACTTCTTTCCAGAACAAGGGGTCACAGTTTAAGGATAAGGGGGAAGTCTTTTAGGACCGAGATGAGAAAGTTTTTTTTCACACAGAGAGTGGTGAATCTGTGGAATTCTCTGCCACAGAGGGTAGTTGAGGCCAGTTCATTGGCTATATTTAAGAGGGAGTTAGATGTGGCCCTTGTGGCTAAAGGGATCAGGGGGTATGGAGAGAAGGCAGGTACGGGATACTGAGTTGGATGATCAGCCATGCCATGCCATTAGCATTCATAGCAAGAGGATTTGAGTTTAGGAGCAGGGAGGTTCTGCTGCAGTTGTACAGGGCCTTGGTGAGACCGCACCTGGAGTATTGTGTACAGTTTTGGTCTCCTAACCTGAGGAAAGACATTCTAGCCTTAGAGGGAGTACAGAGAAGGTTCACAAGATTGATCCCTGGGTTGGCAGGACTTTCATATGAAGAAAGACTGGATAGAATAGGCTTGTACTCGCTGGAATTTAGAAGACTGAGGGGGGATCTTATTGAAACATATAAAATTCTTAAGGGGTTGGAGAGGCTAGATGCGGGAAGATTGTTCCCGATGTTGGGGAAGTTCAGAACCAGGGGTCACAGCTTAAGGATAAGGGGGAAGTCTTTTAGGACCGAGATGAGAAAACATTTCTTCACACAGAGTGGTGAGTCTGTGGAATTCTCTGCCACAGAAGGTAGTTGAGGCCAGTTCATTGGCTATATTTAAGAGGGAGTTAGATGTGGCCCTTGTGGCTAAAGGGATCAGGGGGTATGGAGAGAAGGCAGGTACTGGATACTGAGTTGGATGATCATATTGAATGGCGGTGCAGGCTCGAAGGGCCGAATGGCCTACTCCTGCCCCTACTTTCTATGTTTCCTTCTCTCAAGAGATTCTGCCCGACCCGCTGAGTTACCCCAGCATTTTGTGTCCACCGTCGATTTTTAACCAGCATCTGCATAACCATATACACAACGTGCAACGTGTCTCCGCAGGAGATACACGAGGCATCATCAAATGGCAAAATCAAACGCATCAATTCGCCTCTGTTCAGCAGTGCGAGAGAGTGCCAATATGCACCGCCTCTAACAACGACAGGAACCTTTCTTTTGCATGCTCCGCGTTAGGTTTAGTTTACAGCACAGAAACAGGCCCTTCGGCCCACCGAGTCCGTAGCGACCAGCGGATCACCCCTGCAAACTAACACTGGCTTTTCTGCGCTGTATCTCTCTAAGCTAAACAACCTCTCTAAAGAATCCACCCAAGCTTGGCCCATGTCCCGTTCACTGCACCCCCACCCTCTCCCCAAAACCCTGGAAAATCCCTTGGGATTTCCCCCCCCCTCCCCCCAACATTAAAACATCATCTCACATAAATGCAATTTAAGATAGACGTTCGCAGAGCCATACAGCTGTGACTCAGGCCCTTCGGCCCAACGCGTCCATGCTGACCAAGACCAACTAGTCTCATGAGTACGCATTCGGCCCATATACGTCTCCAAAACCTTTTCCTATCCGTGTTATAGTCATAAGAGTCAGAAAGCGTGGAAACAGGCCCTTCGGCCCAAGTTGTCCACACCGCCCAGCATGGGAAAACAGGGGGTAGGGAAAAAAACTGGCAGATGCTGGTAAAATGACCCAAAATGCTGGAGTAACTCAGCGGGTCGGGCAGCATCCCGGGAGAGAAGGAACGGGTGACGTTTCGGGTCGAGACCCTTCTTCAGACGAAGAGAGAAACATAGGTGCAGGAGGAGGCCATTCGGCCCTTCGAGCCTGTACGCACCGCCATTCAATGTGATCATGGCTGATCATTCTCAATCAGTACCCCGTTCCTGCCTTCTCCCCATACCCCCTGACTCCGCTATCCTTAAGAGCTCCATCCAGCTCTCTCTTGAATGCATTCAGAGAATTGGCCTCCACTGCCTTCTGAGGCAGAGAATTCCACAGATTCACAACTCTCTGACTGAAAATGTTTTTCCTCATCTCAGTTCTAAATGGCCTACCCCTTATTCTTAAACTGTGGCCCCTGGTTCTGGACTCCCCCAACATTGGGAACATATTTCCTGCCTCTAACGTGTCCAACCCCTTAATAATCTTATACGTTTGTGATCATGGCTGATCATTCTCAATCAGTACCCCGTTCCTGCCTTCTCCCCACACCCGCTATCCTTATGTATCTTGTGTAAGATCTTGTATCTGGTGGCCATCTCTTGCGAAGAGTCAACCGGGGACAATCTTTCCCTGGTGGCATCTCAATATCTCAACAAGGACAAGCAACATCCAAGCCCAACCAACGCTTGTACTCACGTCCCAGCAGACGTCCTTGGTAACCTTTGATGGTCCTGCAGGGGTACCCGAACTTGCAGCAGCTGTAGAAGCGCTTCATGAACATCATGAGGTGCCAGAGGGGGAAGACCTTCCAGGGGGGCTCGGTGGAGGCGGTGGTCACCGTGACCCGGTACAGGACGCTGCCGGAGACCAGAGCGGCCGCCCCGCCGCTCACCGCCGACCACGTCTC
Organism: Rhinoraja longicauda; assembly: GCF_053455715.1. Classification (NCBI taxonomy): domain Eukaryota; kingdom Metazoa; phylum Chordata; class Chondrichthyes; order Rajiformes; family Arhynchobatidae; genus Rhinoraja; species Rhinoraja longicauda. Next base: position 4,771,955 of record NC_135977.1, read on the forward strand.
GCCAGCCTTGGAGCAGTGGAGGTGCCTCAAGCCGACCACGGTCTCCCTCCTGCCCACCCGCTTGCTGCTGCTGCTGGCGTCCTCCCCCTCCGTCCCCACCTCCATCTCCTTCTCCACCTCCATCTCCTTCTCCACCTCCATCTCCAAGCGTCCGCTGAGGAACTCGTGGAAGAGCCGCTGGTCCTCGGCATCTTCTCTCTCGACGGGCATGGCCGGCACAAGGTGCAAGAGGGTGGACAGGGACAGGCAGAGGGACAGGCACAGGGCGGCTCGGTACATGGTCGCGACAGCCAAAGCAAAAAACCCCTTCCCCACTCGCGACACACACACACTGTCTGAGCAGGGCCGGCAATTGGAGAGAGTGGGGACTGACTGATACGGTCAGACTGGCGTCTGCAATCTCCACACAACGCATTAGCAGCCGGGCCAATGTGGGTGGGTGGGTGGGTGGGTGTGCCCCTGGCTGATGCCCACTGAACACTAAACACATTAGCCTATGAATGGGGAGCAAACACTCTCCCGAGGTGTCTCCTGAATGCTTCAGATCAACACAAACAAAGGGACAACTACAGACCCCAATGGTTACAGTCATACAGCGGCCCAACTTGCCCACACCGACCAACATGTAACAATAATAATAATCATAATAATAATAATCATAATAATAATTATCATAATAATAATCATAATAATAATAATAATAATAATAATAATAATAATAATAATAATAATAATAATAATAATAATCATGTTATTAATAATAACAATAATAACACATGGCATACCTGTGTGGTACCTCAGCTGCATGGAGGCAGAAAGGAAAGCTCTACAGCGGGTAGTCCATAGAGCTCAGAGGGCCATCGGAACACAGCTACCAGACTTGGAGGGCATCTACAACACACGATGCCTCAGAAAAGCCACCAGCATCCACAAAGACTCTTCACACCCCTGCAACAGTCTGTTCGAACTCCTTCCATCGGGCAGACGATACAAGGCCTTCTACGCCCGCACCTCCAGACTCAGGAACAGCTTCATCCCCAGGGCCATAGCTGCTATGAACCGGTCCTGCTGAGCCGGATGGCCACAACGCATAGATCAACTTGCACTTTACCCTGTCTAAAAACTGTTACAATTGTTTCGTTTCGTTGGGTTGCTGTTAATTACTTAAATTATTGCATCGTATGGGAGGCGCATTCCCAATCTCGTTGTACCCCTGGGTACAATGACAATAAAGATATATTGTATTGTATTGTATTGTATTGTATAACAATGATAATAACAATAATAATACTACTAATAATAAAAATAATAACAATGATAATAAAAACAATAATAATAACAATAATAATAATAACAATAATAATAATAATATTAATAATAACAATAAAAACAATAATAATAACAATAATATTAATAATAACAATAACAATAATAATAACAATAATAACAACAACAACCATAATAATAATAATAATCATATTAATAATAATAATAGCAATAATAATAATAATCATCATCATCATCATAATAACAATAACAATAACAATAACAATAACAATAACAATAACAATAACAATAATAATAATAATAATAATAATAATAATAGTAATAATAACAATAACAATAATAATAACAATAAAATAATAATCATTATAATAATAACAATAATAATAACAATAATAATAATGATAATAACAATAATAACAATCATCATAATAATAACAATAATAATAATAATAACAACAATAATAATAACAATAATAATAATAATAACAACAACAACAATAATAATAATAACAATAATAATAATAATAACAACAACAATAATAATAACAATAATAATAACTATAATAATAATAACAATAATGATAATAACAATAATAACAGTAGTAATAATAATAATAACAATAAAAATAATAATCATCATCATAATAATAATAATAGAAACATAGAAACATAGAAACTAGGTGCAGGAGTAGGCCATTCGGCCCTTCGAGCCTGCACCGCCATTCAATATGATCATGGCTGATCATCCAACTCAGTATTCTGTACCTGCCTTCTCTCCATACCCTCTGATCCCTTCAAGGGCCACATCTAACTCCCTCTTAAATATAGCCAATGAACTGGCCTCAACTACCTTCTGTGGCAGAGAATTCCACAGACTCACCACTCTCTGTGTGAAGAAATGTTTTCTCATCTCGGTCCTAAAAGACTTCCCCCTTATCCTTAAGCTGTGACCCCTGGTTCTGGACTTCCCCAACATCGGGAACAATCTTCCCGCATCTAGCCTCTCCAACCCCTTAAGAATTTTATATGTTTCTATAAGATCCCCCCTCAGTCTTCTAAATTCCAGCGAGTATAAGCCTAGTCTATCCAGTCTTTCTTCATATGAAAGTCCTGCCATCCCAGGGATCAATCTGGTGAACCTTCTCTGTATTCCCTCTAAGGCTTGAATGTCTTTCCTCAGATTAGGAGACCAAAACTGTACACAATACTCCAGGTGCGGTCTCACCAAGGCCCTGTAGAACTGCAGCAGAACCTCCCTGCTCCTATACTCAAATCCTCTTGCTATGAATGCTAACATACCATTCGCTTTCTTCACTGCCTGCTGCACCTGCACGCTTACTTTCAATGACTGGTGCACCATGACACCCAGATCACGTTGCATCTCCCCTTTTCCTAATTGGCCACCATTCAGGTAATACTCTGCTTTCCTGTTCTTGCCGCCAAAGTGGATAACCTCACATTTATCCACATTATATTGCATCTGCCATGCATTTGCCCATTCGCCTAATCTATCCAAGTCACTCTGCAGCCTCCTAGCATCCTCCTCGCAGCTAACACTGCCACCCAGCTTCGTGTCATCCGCAAACGTAGAGATGTTGCATTCAATTCCCTCGTCCAAATCATTAATATATATTGTAAATAACTGGCACTGAGCCTTGCGGTACCCCACTAGTCACTGCCTGCCATTCCGAAAAGGACCCGTTTATTCCTACTCTTTGCTTCTTGTCCGCCAACCAATTCTCTATCCACCTCAACACTGAACCCCCAATACCATGTGCTTTAAGTTTGTACACCAATCTCCTATGTGGGACCTTGTCGAAGGCCTTCTAAAAGTCCAGATATAACACATCGACTGGTTCACCCTTATCCACTCTACTAGTTACATCCTTGAAAAATTCTATAAGATTCGTCAGACATGATTTGCCTTTCATAAATCCATGCTGACTTTGTCCGATGATTTCACCACTTTCCAAATGTGATGCTATCACATCTTTAATAACTGACTCTAGCATTTTCCCCACTACCAATGTCAGGCTAACTGGTCTATAATTCCCCGTTTTCTCTCTCCCTCCCTTTTTAAAAAGTGGGGTTACATTAGCTACCCTCCAATCCTCAGGAACTACTCCAGAATCTAAGGAGTTTTGAAAAATTATCACTAATGCAACCACTATTTCTGGGGCTACTTCCTTAAGCACTCTGGGATGCAGCCTATCTGGCCCTGGGGATTTATCTGCCTTTAATCCATTTAATTTACCTAACACCACTTCCCGACTAACCTGGATTTCCCTCAGTTCCTCCATCTCATTAGACCCCCGGTCCCCTGCTATTTCCGGCAGATTGTTTATGTCTTCCTTAGTGAAGACAGAACCAAAGTAGTTGTTCAATTGGTCTTCCATCTCCTTGTTCCCTGTGATCAATTCACCTGTTTCCGACTGCAAGGGACCTACATTTTTCTTAACTAGTCTTTTTCTCTTCATTATTATTAATAATAATAACAACAACAACAACAACAATAATAACAACAATAATAATAATAACAACAATAATAACAACAGTAGTAATAATAATAATAATAATAATAATAATAATAATAATAATAATAATAATAATAATAATAATAATAATAATAATAATAATAATAACAATAATAATAATAAAAATAATAATAACAATAACAACAGCAATAATAATAATAATAATAATAACAATAACAACAGCAATAATAATAATAATAATAACAACAGTAATAATAATAATAATAATAATAATACAAATAAACTTGACTTGATATAGAAACACAGAAAATAGGTGCAGGAGGAGGCCATTCAGCCCTTCGAGCCAGCACCGCCATTCATTGTGACCATGGCTGATCGTCCACAATCAGTAACCCGTGCCTGCCTTCTCCCCATATCCCTTGATTCCACTAGCCCCTAGAGCTCTATCTAACTCTCTCTTAAATCCATCCAGTGATTTGGCTTCCACTGCCCTCTGTGGCAGAGAATTCCACAAATTCACAACTCTCTGGGATAGCGGAGTCAGGGGTTATGGGGAGAAGGCAGGAACGGGGTTCTGATTGAGAATAATCAGCCATGATCACATTGAATGTCGGTGCTGGCTCGAAGGGCCAAATGGCCTCCTCCTTGCACCTATTGTCTATGGTCTATTGTCTAAGTTGCCCACACATGCCCCAACTACACTCGTCCCACCTGCCTACATGTGGCCCATATCCTGAACCTGATAGCGACAAAAAGCTGGAGTAACTCAGTGGGACGGGCAGCATCTCTGGAGAGAAGGAATGGGTGACGTGTCGGGTCAAGGCCCTTCTTCAGACTAGGTCTAAACCTGTCCTATCCATGTACCTGTCAACATGTTTCTTATACATTGTGATAGTACCTGCCTCAACTTTCTCCTCTGGCTGCTAATTCCATGTAGCTGCCACCCTGAGTGTAAAAACATGATGCCTCAGGTTCCTAGTAAATCATTCCCTCCCCCACCCCCCTCCACCACCCCACTCCACCACCCTCACCTTAAACCTACGTCCACTGGTTCTCGATTCCAATACTCTAGGTAAAAGAGTATTTACCCCATCTCTTCCTCTCGTGATAGACAATAGACAATAGGTGCAGGAGGAGGTCATTCAATGTGATCATGGCTGATCATTCTCAATCATGTGATTGAGGTGATCTACAGGTGATCTTGTACACCTGTTGAATATCACACTCATCCGCCTTAGCTCCAAGGAATAACCTGGTCAACCTTTCCCCACAGCTGAAGAAGGGTCTCGACCAGAAAAGTCACCCATTCCTTCTCTCCAGAGATGCTGCCTGACCCGCTGAGTTACTCCAGCATTTTTTCCTCTCTCTCTCTCTCTGTCCTTACTCTGCTTGCACCTCGAGTCCTGGCAACACCCTCGTAAATCCTTTCTGCTGCCTTTCCTCTCTGACACTATGCTATGCCTCTGTTCATCAAAACTGACCCGAATGAAATGTTGAAACACAACCTCAGGCTCGGAGAAAGAAAAGACTATATGTTTTAGAAGGTAAGCCCGCTGATTACCAGGCTCCTGGTAAGCTGCATTGTTACCTGATTATAGTCGTTTAAGTAGTCATTCACACATTGTTTGAGTGCCTTAATGGCCAATTCACACCAGACCCTCTGCTTGAATAACCTGGTTTTATGATGCAGCTTCTAGATAGTCAACAGTAAATGCCAATGGTTTGTGGTTACTGAATGTTTGCCTTGCAAAAACCCTACTGAAATCACTTTAACTTGCTTTGAGGTGAGAGGGGCAAAGTTTAAAGGAGGTTTCTTTACACTGAGGGTCGGGGTTGCCAACTTTCTAACTCACAAATAAGGGACAAAAGGTGACATCACCGCCCCACGCGACCTCACCCAGCCAGCGGCCACGTGCTCCCGCTCCACCAATGGTGGCCGCCCGGGCCAGGAGGCGGGTTGCTATGCAACCTCTGTCAGGCAAACACACTCGACCCCGCTCCCCGAACACACTCCGTTAGCCTACACTGTCCGGGCCTACAGCGGCCCCCGGGCCTACAGTGTCTGGGCCTACAGTGTCCGGGACTACACTGTCCGGGCCTACACTGTTTGGGCCTAGAGCGCCCCCCAGGCCTAATACGGGACAAGGGCGGTCTCGTACGGGACAAACAAATTTAGCCCAAAATACGGGATGTCCCGGCTAATACGGGACAGTTGGCAACCCTAACTGAGGGTGGTGAGTGTCTGGAACATGGAGGTAGATACTGTCATGGCGTTTAAGAGATTTTTAGATAGGCACATGGATAAGGAAAGCATGGAATTTATACGGATTAGGCAGATAACAGTTGATCCAGGCATCTTGGTTCGGCAAAGATATTGTGGGCCGGAGGGCCTACTGTTGTGCTTTTTAGTTTTAGTTTTAGAGATACAGCGTGGAAACAGGCCTTCACAACCCACCGAGTCCACGCCAGCCAATGACCACTATCACTATCCTACACACTAGGGGCAAGTTACAGAAGCCAACTAGCCTACAAACCTGCACGTCTTTGGAATGTGAGAGGAAACCCGGAGCACCTGGAGAAAACCCACGTGGTCACTGGAAGAACGTGAAAACTCCGCACAGGCAAGCACCCGTGGTCAGGATCGAACCCGGGTCTCCGGCGCTGTAAGGCAGCAACTCTACCGCTGCATCGTTCTAAGTTCTAAACCCATAAACTCACAAAATGAAGGCAGAATTTTCACTAGCATGCCCCAAAAGCCACTAAAATTATAGCACGCAATTCATAAAACAGTGAAGTGTCGTGGAATAAAAATGCAAAACGGCTTCTTCAGAATCCAGTGCGTGCTGCAGCCTTAGCTCATTGTGATCCATATTAATGATTCATGATTTGGGGAACAATTTCATTAACAAGGTTACTAAGATTGCAGATGAGACCAAAACTGCAGGCCCAAGGAGTAGCGAAGAAGCTTATTTAAGGTTACAACAGGGTCTGGATGAAATAGGGAAGTGGTCTGAGGAATGGCAGATGGAATTTAACTTGGACAAGTCAGAGGTCTTTCATTTTGCTAAGTTTAGACTTTAGAGATACAGCGCAGAAACAGGCCCTTCGGCCCACCGAGTCCGCGCCGACCAGCGATCCCCGCACACTAACACTATCCTACACACTGGGGACAATTTACAATTCACAGAAGCCAATCAGCCTACAAACCTGCACATCTTTGGAATGTGGGAGGAACCCGGAGAAAACTCATACGGTCACGGGAAGAATGTGCAAACTCCGTACCGACAGAGCCTGTGGTCAGTATCGAACCCGGGTCTCCGGCGCTGTAAGGCAGCAACTCTACCGCTGCGCCACCGTGCCGCCCACTTGTTCGTGATTCCTCATCTCTGGGAAAACTTCAGCCTCAAGGCTTGGTGTCTTCACAGACATTGTGGGCCGAAGGGCCTGTTCCTGTGCTGTACTGTCCTAAGCTTTACGACTGGGGATATAGTACCATTGCTTGTATGTGCCACACCTCCCTTCCAGTTGAATAACAACAGTGTTATCAACTGACACACCCCGTACTCAAAATACTGTCTCCTTGGTACAACACTTTCCCATTAATCCTCCAGAGGTGTGAAATTCCTGAATTGTGACTACCACCACCGAGGCTGCCTCGCCAACAGTCTGTCTGTCCTTTAAACTGTTTTTATTATTTTAAGTATGTGTTCAAATATGTTTTAGTGTTCCTTGGTTTGTTTTATGTGGGGGGTGGGGGGGAATTGGGGGAAACTTTTTTTCAATCTCTTACCTCGCTCGATGTGATTTTTCTCCATGTCGTATCTCCGTCCCCACTGCGGCCTAACATCGAGGAGTTGGCGGCCTTTCCTGGAGACCGGCCCGGCGCTTCATGCCGCGGGCGCGGCGCGGACTTTAACGTCGCGGGGCTTGCGATCCTTTGCCGGGGATCGACTGCGGAGAGCTCCGACTGCGGGGCCTGTTGATTTTAACACCGTGAAGCCCGCGGTCTCTGGTAAGAAGAGGCCGACTCGGGAGCTCCGTGCCGCGGAGAGAGTTTCAACCGTCCTGACGCGGGGAGTTTCGATCGCCCCGACGCGAGGGCCTCGGACAGTCGGCAGCAGCGACTACGGACGGTTCAACAGCCCCGACCGCCGGTGAACAACGAGGAAGATGATTGAACTTTATTACCTTCCATCACATTTAGAAGGATGAGAGGAGATCTTATCGAAACGTATAAGATTATTAAGGGGTTGGACACGTTAGAGGCAGGAAACATGTTCCCAATGTTGGGGGAGTCCAGAACCAGGGGCCACAGTTTAAGAATAAGGGGTCGGCCATTTAGAGCGGAGATGAGGAAAAACTTTTTCAGTCAGAGAGTTGTGAATCTGTGGAATTCTCTGCCTCAGAAGGCAGTGGAGACCAATTCTCTGAATGCATTCAAGAGAGAGCTAGATAGAGCTCTTAAGGATAGCGGAGTCAGGGGGTATGGGGAGAAGGCAGGAACGGGGTACTGATTGAGAATGATCAGCCATGATCACATTGAATGGCGGTGCTGGCTCGAAGGGCCGAATGGCCTCCTCCTGCACCTATTGTCTATTATCTATAGTGAGGAATGTGGAATCCGGAAGTTTATGTTAAGTTTTATTTGATGTGGCTGTGTGTCTTGTTGCTTTTCACTTAGTATGGCAACTCAGATTTCACTGCACCTTAATTGGTGCATGTGACAATAAATTGGTCTTGAAATCTTGACGTTGAGATTACCTCAGATTATAATGCCACATATCTACGCACCTAAGTGGGCAGGCTAAATCCACTGACTAGAAACCTTAAGTTTTTTCCTTACACAGAGGGTGATGGGTGCCTGGAACATGCTGCCAGGGCGGGGTGGTGAAGTCAGATATGACAGTGGCGTTTAATTGACTTTCGGAAAGGTGCATAGGAAAATAACTGCAGACGCTGGTTTAGACGCTGCAGACTCAGGTTCGATCCTGACTACGGGCGCCGTCTGCACGGAGTTTGTACGTTCGCCCCGTGACCTGCGTGGGTTTCCTCCGAGATCTTCGGTTTCCACCCACACTCCAAAGACGTACAGGTATGTAGGTTAATTGGCTGGGCAAAATGTAAAAATTGTTCCTAGTGGGTGTAGGATAGTGTTAGTGTGTGGGGGGATCGCTGGGCGGCGTGGACCCGGTGGGCCGAAGGGCCTGTTTCCGCGCTGTATCTCTAAATTAAAATTTAAAATTAAAATTAAATCAAAGGTATCACAAAATGCTGGAGTAACTCAGCGGGTCAGGCAGCATCTCTTGAGAGAAGGAATGGGTGACGTTTCGGGTCGAGACCCTTCTTCAGACTGAAGAAATGGTCTGACGAAGGGTCTCAACCCGAAACGTCACCCATTCCTTCTCTTCCAGAGAGATGCTGCCTGACCCGCTGAGTTACTCCAGCATTTTGTGACACCTTCGGAAAGGTGCATGTATATACACTATGTGCAGGGAATGGAGCAATATGGATCATGCACAGGCAGATAAGAGTTGGTCTTGGCATCATGTTCGGTACAGAAATTGTGGGCTGAAGTGTCTGTTCTTGTGCTTTGGTTTAGTTTAGAGATACAGCGCGGAAACAGGCCCTTCAGGCCCTCCAGGTTTGTGCTGACCAGCGATCCCCGCATACTAGCACTATCCCACACACACGAGGGTCAAAGCCAATTGACCTACAAACCCGTATGTTTTTGGAGTGTGGGGGGGGAACCGGAGCACCCGGGGAAAACCCACGCAGTCACGGGGAGAAAGTACAAACTCCGTAGAGACAGCACTTGTGGTCAAGATCGAACCCGGGTCTCAGGTGCTGTGAGGCAACATCTTCACCGCTGCGCCATTGTGCTGCACTGATTCCTCGCTGGGCCTGGTGGCTAGCGAGCCTCTCTTAGATAAATAGGAACAAGAAACTGCAGGCGCTGGTTTACAAAATAAAAGACACAAAGTGCTGGAGATGTGGAGGAAAATAACTGCAGATGCTGGTGCAAATCGAAGGTATCGCAAAATGCTGGAGTAACTCAGCGGGTCAGGCAGCATCTCGGGAGATAAGGAATGGGTGACGTTTCGGGTCGAGACCCTTCTTCAGACTGAGTAAGAGAATAACTGCAGATGCTGCTACGATCAGTCTGAAGAAGGGTCTCGACCCGAAACGTCGTCCATTCCTTCTCTCCTGAGATGCTGCCTGACCTGCTGAGTTACTCCAGCATTTTGTGAATAAATACCTTCTTCAGACTGATGTCAAGGGAGGGGGGGCGGGACAAAGATAGGATGTAGTAGGAGACAGGAAGACTAGTGGGAGAACTGGGAAGGGGGAAGGAGGAAGGGGACAGAGAGGGCTATTGAGGGCGTGCAGCGTAGGTTTACTAGGTTAATTCCCGGAATGGCGGGACTGTCATATGTTGAAAGACTGGAGCGACTAGGCTTGGATACACTGGAATTTAGAAGGAAGAGAGGAGATCTTATCGACAGGTATAAGATTATTAAGGGGTTGGACACGTTAGAGGCAGGAAACATGTTCCCAATGTTGGGGAAGTCCAGAACAAGGGGCCACAGTTTAAGCACGGTGGCGCAGCGGTAGAGTTGCTGCTTTACAGCGAATGCAGCGCCGGAGACTCAGGTTCGATCCTGACTACGGGTGCTGCACTGTAAGGAGTTTGTACGTTCTCCCCGTGACCTGCGTGGGTTTTCTCCGAGATCTTCGGTTTCCTCCCACACTCCAAAGACGTACAGGTATGTAGGTTAATTGGCTGGGTAAATGTAAAAAATTGTCCCTAGTGGGTGTAGGATAGTGTTAATGTACGGGGATCGCTGGGCGGCGCGGACTTGGTGGGCCGAAAAGGCCTGTTTCCGCGCTGTATATATATGATATATGATAATAAGGGGTAGGCCATTTAGAACTGAGATGAGGAAAAACTTTTTCAGTCAGAGAGTTGTGAATCTGTGGAATTCTCTGCCTCAGAAGGCAGTGGAGGCCAATTCTCTGAATACATTCAAGAGAGAGCTGGATAGAGCTCTTAAGGATAGCGGAGTCAGTGGGTATGGGGAGAAGGCAGGAACGGGGTACTGATTGAGAATGATCAGCCATGATCACATTGAATGGCAGTGCTGGCTCGAAGGGCCGAATGGCCTCCTCCTGCACCTATTGTCTATTGAGAGGGACAGAGGAACTATCTGAAGTTAGAGAAGTCAATGTTCACACGGCTAGGGTGCTGGAGTTATTCAGCGGGTCAGGCAGCATCTCTGAAGAACACGCAGAGGTCTCCTTCTTCTTGTGTTTGAGGCAGCAGAAATTATGTAACGCCCTCCAGGCGCTGTGTGTAGCCAGTGCAATGTGCTGTTGTCGAGAGCCGTGAGGTCTACCCCTCCACCAGGAGGGCGGAGGACAGTGCAGTCGAACATGCCCTGCTGCGCTGTTTGCTGGTCTGCTCCACACACGCAGGCTGCTGACGGACGCAACCCCCAACGATGCACGTTGGCGTTGAACCGGCCGACCCCCTGTGCCGAGCCGGTTCAGAGCGACCCTCTCATTGGGGGGCGTGTCCGAGCCGGGTGGGGCTTTGATTGTTCGGTGCGACAGTGAATTGAGGAGTGTTTTGGGTCGGGGGGCCCTTCCTCAGACCATAAATGTAACCTATCCATATTCCCCAGAGATGCTGTCTGACCTGCTGAGTTAGTCCAGCACTTTTATCTTTTTTTCCCCTCTTAGATAACTGGTTAGTCCGTGTGTGTGAATGGAGTGTGAATTGGTCAAATCTGGATAATCCTGGATTTGCCAAAGATACTGGATTTGGGACCGACCTCTCTTTCAGACTGAAGAAGGGTCTCGACCCGAAACATCACCCATTCCTTCTCTCCCGAGATGCTGCCTGACCTGCTGAGTTACTCCAGCATTTTGTGAATAAAAAGCAGTCCTCTTTCTTACAGTTTCCTTTCTGCCCAACCAATTGTTCAAGCCCTTTTGATTGCAACATGCGCCTTAATTTAGTTCAACAAAGAAATTGACAAGTTACTAAAGAACTGGATAATACTGGGTTTGCACTTATCCCCAAAGTTCAGCAGGGGACAGGCTAGTTTTCTTTCAGCTGTCCAATCTTGCATTAAATGATATACCCTTTTTTAGCCTGTAGGAAGGAACTGCAGATGCCGGTTTAGACACAGAATGCTGGAGTAACTCAGCGGGACAGGCAGCGTCACTGGAGAGAAGGAATGGGTGACGTTTCGGGTCGAGACCCTTCTTCAGGCTCCTGTACACAGTAGACCGTTCGATTGTAATCACGTAAAGTACAGACTGAATAGCACGCCACAAAAAAGCTTTTCACTGTACCTCGGTACACGTGACCAATAATAAACTGAACTAAACTTGCACGTCTGAAGAAGGGTCTCGACCCGAAACGTCACCCATTCCTTCTCTCCTGAGATGCTGCCTGACCTGCTGAGTTACTCCAGCATTTTGTGAATAAATACCTTTGATTTGTACCAGCATCTGCAGTTATTTTCTTATATATAAACTTGCACCTCGACTCAGTGGGCTTTTCTGTACATCTGCACCGGGGGCCACAGTCTTAGAATAAAGGGGAGGCCGTTTAAAACTGAGGTGAGAAGGAATTTTTTCACCCAGAGAGTTGGGAATTTGTGGAATTCTCTGCCTCAGAGGGCAATGGAGGCCAATTCACTGGATGAATTTAAAAGAGAGTTAGATAGAGCTCTTGGGGGCTAGCGGAATCAAGGGATATGGGGAGAAGGCAGGCACGGGTTACTGATTGTGGATGATCAGCCATGATCACAATGAATGGCGGTTCTGGCTCGAAGGGCCGAATGGCCTCCTCCTGCACCTATTTTCTATGTTTCTATCTGTACTAACTAGCTATGATAGAATGTCGGAGTGGACCCTATGAGCTGAATGGCCTAATTCTCCTCCTGTACCTTGTGAAAGGCTGAGATGAGGGACTCTGGTCAGAATTTTTAAAATAAGTACCAAAATGAGTCATAACTGACAACGCTATGAATAGAGAACTGGGAAATGGGTTTCATCTAATTAATTAACTGCGATTTTTCTGGCTGCATTCACAAGCCTGGCTGAATGGCTTCCTCTCTGTAGCGTAAATTATTGTCATTTGGCAAACTACAGGGGTGAAGATGTCACCCGGAGGCTTGGCCATGCCAGCTGTCCTTGCGATGCTTCTGATAACCCTCCTCTGCACAGCCACACAGGGAGAATAATGCATCTTCGAGATGCTCGACAAAAACCTTGTTGTTATTCCACCCTAAGCATTTCAACGCATGCACATAGTCACGCACTGAAACGGTGATCGCGGCACCCATGTGATATCATTATCATCGCTGTTGATATGCCACACTCAAATCTTTTATTCTTCCTTCCCCCCCCCCCCCCCCCCACCTTCTCCCTGTACTAATCTAGTTCAAGTTTCTGGGCACTCACATTTCGGAGGACCTAACATGGTCCAATAACACTGCTGCGCTGGTCAAGAAGGCACAGCAACGACTGTTCTACCTGAGAACACTGAAGAAGTCTGGTCTACCCCAACAGCTGCTGCCGACCTTCTACCGCTGCACCATAGAGAGCATCCTAACACATGGCATCCCTGTGTGGTACCTCAGCTGCATGGAGGCAGAGAGGAGAGCTCTTCAGCGGGTAGTCCATAGAGCTCAGAGGACCATCGGAACACAGCTACCAGCCTTGGAGGGCATCTACAACACACGATGCCTCAGAAAAGCCACCAGCATCCACAAAGACTCTTCACACCCCTGCAACAGTCTGTTCGAACTTCTACCATCGGGCAGACGCTACAAGGCCTTCTACGCCCGCACCTCCGGACTCAGGAACAGCTTCATCCCCAGGGCCATAGCTGCTATGAACCGGTCCTGCTGAGCCGGATGGTCACATCGCACAGCGAACCGGCACAGATCTACTTGCACTTTATTCTGTTTTAAAACTGTTCCAATTTGTTTCATTGGGTTGTTTAAATTAATACTGACTAGCTAATTAAATTATTGCATCGTATGGGAGGCGCATTCCCAATCTCGTTGTACCCATGTACAATGACAATAAAGATATATTGTATTGTATTGTACTTTATAAAGTGATTTGGGGTTTAGGTTGTATGAAAGAACTGCAGATGCTGGTTTAAATCGAAGGTAGGCACAAAATGCTGGAGTAACTCAGCGGGTCAGGTAGCATCTCTGGAGAGAAGGAATGGGTGACGTTTTGGGTCGAGACCCTTCTTCAGATTGATCAGCTTAGGTTGGTTTTGTTTCTAGATACAGCGCGGAAACAGGCCCTTCAGCTCACCGAGGCCCCGCCGACCAGCGATCCCCGCTCGCTAACGCCATCCCACACACACACGGGACAATTTACAATTTTACCAAGCCGTTTAGCCTACAAACCCTTACGTCTTTGGAGTGTGGGAGGAAACCGGAGATCCCGGAGAAAACCCACGCAGGTCCCGGGGAGAACGTACAAACTTCGTACGGACAGCACCCGTAGTCAGGTTCCAACCCGGGACTCTGGCGCAGTCAGGCAGCAACTCTACCGCTGCGCCCCTTTGATAGAACCACTATTTTGAAAATATTTAATTTGAAGTTAAGACAGTACACTTACCTTTCAAATTGTGCAGTCTGATGATGATCATGATATCGTATATCAGTTCTTTGCAAAAGCAAAGGGGCAAAGATTGAAGGATATGTGCAGAACAAGATTTCGTACACAGAGAGGGGTGGGTGGCTGGAACGTGCTGCCAGGGGTGGAGGTGGAGGCAGATACAATAGTGGCGTTTAAGAGGCTTTTAGACAGGCACATGGAGATGCATGCAGGCAGAGATTAGTTAAACTTGGCATCATGCTTGGCATGGATATTGTGGGCATCATGCTTGGCACGGACATTGTGGGCCGAAGGGCCTGTTCCTTTGTTACACTGTTCTATGTTGTTCTATGCTCTAAAAGCTAATATCAATTAGCCATTAGTGGAAGAGTGCTTCAATAGTCTACACTATTTCCTTATTTGTTTGGATGATCTGATAAAGGAAGTATCACAAAATGCTGGAGTAACTCAGCAGGTCAGGCAGCATCTAGGAGAGAAGGAATGGGTGACGTTTCGGGTCGAGACCCTTCTTCAGACTGATGCTCAGTCTGAAGAAGGGTCTCGGCCCGAAACGTCACCCATTCCTTCTCTCCTAGAAGTTGCCTAACCTGCTGAGTTACTCCAGCATTTTGTGATACTTTCGATTTGTACCAGCATCTGCAGTTATTTTCCTACACATCTGATAAAGGTGTATCATTGCAGGAAAAAGGTTCCCAATGTCAGGGAAGTCCAGAATCAGGGGCCACACACAGTCTAAGAATAAAGGGGAGGCCATTTAAAACTGAGATGAGAAAAAAAAACTTTTTCACCCAGAGGGTTGTGAATTTGTGGAATTCTCTTGCCACAGAAGGCAGTGGAGGCCAAATCACTGGATGAACTTAAAAGAGAGTTAGATAGTGCTCTAGGGGCTAGCGGAATCTAAGGATGTGGGGAGAAGGCAGGCACGGGTTACTGATTGTGAATGATCAGCCATGATCACAATGAATGGCGGTGTTGGCTCGAAGGGCCAAATGGCCTCCTCCTGCACCTATTTTCTGTTTTTTAAAATCTATAAAATCATGAGGAGAACTTATAGGGTGAATGCATAGTCTTTTACCCAGGGTAGGGGAGTCAAGAACCAGAGGACATAGGTTCAAGGTGAGAGTGGCAAGATTTAAAAGGAACATGAGAGACAACCTTTTCCACTCAGAGAGTGGTGGGTGTATGGAATGAGCTTGTTACAGGAGGTATTTGAGGCAGGTACAATAACATTTGACATGTATGTGTAGGAAGGAACTGCACATGCTACTTTACACCAAAGATAGACACAAAATGCTGGAGTAATTCAGTGGGTCAGGCAGCATTCTCTGGAGAACGTACCTGTACAGTGCAAATGGAATTCCTGTGTTGTCTTACCTCTGACTGGTTAGCACGCAACAAAAGCTTTTCACTGTACCTCGGTACACATGACAATAAACTAAACTCAGACTCAGAAAAGATATAGTTGACATTTCGGGTCGAGATCCTTCAGACACTACTGAACACGTACATGGATATTTTAGTTTAGTTTAGTTTAGAGATACAGCGCGGAAACAGGCCCTTCGGCCCACCAGATCCGCGCCGACCAGCGATCCCCGCACACTGACACCATCCTACACGCACTAGGGACAATTTTTACATTTACCCAGCCAATTAACCTACACACCTGTACGTCTTTGGAGTGTGGGAGGAAACCGAAGATCTCGGAGAAAACCCACGCAGGTCACGGGGAGAACGTACAAACTCCGTACAGACGGCGCCCGTAGTCGGGATCGAACCCGGGTCTCCGGGGCTGCATTCGCTGTAAGGCAGCAACTCTACCGCTGCGCCACCGTGACCGCCCTTTAGAGGTATACTAGACCATGGACCGGTTGGGCCTCTCCCTCCCCCTCCCCCCCAACTCCATCCCCCTCAACCCCCTTATCCTCCCTCCTCCCTCCCTAAGAGATAGATTTCAACTTTAAAATGTGAATAACTTAAAAATATAACACCGATTTCAATGAAACTTCTTCCATTAGCACCAAAGGAACGACGGTGAGTAAGGTGGGCCTAAAATTTTTGCGCTATCGTGTACTGTTTTGGCTGTAGTTCAGGAACAAACATACAAACAAACGAGAGTTTTAGTATATAGATGGGCCAAATGGGGCTAGCTTAGTTGGGCCATCTTGGTCTGCATGCACGAGTTGGGCCGAAGGGCCTGTTTCCATGCTGTACGACTTTTTGATCATCCCTGATAAATGCAAGGCAGAGGAATATTAATTTTGGGGTTCGATGACACAAAACGTCACTTCTAAAAAGACAAGGCGATAAAACGTAACGTGTGGTTTATTTCTTCAAGTCTTGCACCAGCACAGTTCCATGTGTACACATGCAATACATTAGCTATCATATATAGTAAAGTGCATCAATAGAAGTGGCCCACCCCGAAGGTTTGAAGTGGCCAGATTACGCAACCAAAATGACTAGGCCCCGCAGAGGTAAGCATACGTATGAAAATATAAGTCATCAAATGGAGACGTCAGACTCACAGTCGTCGGCAAGCGTCACAAAGAGCGGAGATGTTAAAACTGAATTCTGTGACATTGCATTAGTCCCTTTAAGGCGCAAGTTCACACAATGCTAATTCACTGGTGACACAAATAGAAAAGTAATATTTCACTACGTTTTGTAATCAAAGTCGATAACTGCAGCACTACAAGTTAAGTTCACGTGGTACAAAGAGCCGAGCGAGGCTTGGTTGCAGCTGAAGGAGGAAAAGATCGGCTCGCCTTGTTCAGGAGGCTGTCTCGGGTTCCAATCCGATTCAACTCAAGTTTGGTTCAAACACAAATCTCACCGTTCACAAAGCATCCAAGAACACAGTACAGTGGTCGGCCAGCTGGTGAGAGGAAAATCGTACGCAAGAGCTCACCGGGACAATGCTCGAACTAAGTACTTAAGACATGGAGCTGGCCATGGGCGGGAATGTGCAGTGCCTTTCTTTCCTTGCACGGTGCTTCTGCACTTTACTGTGGCATTGTGAAGCCGGAAGATACAAGAGTGTAGCACCACCCTTTACCAAAGCCCGACGCTCTTCAGTCACTGTGCACAAGTAACAAAACAATCACACAATACTCTTGACCAAATATTGCTTCTTCGATGACACCAAAGGCAAACAAAAAGCAGATAACTGTTGCTTTAATCCCAAAGAAATCCCAATTGATAATTCTTTAAAAAATAAAACGACCTAAAATGACGATCAGCCATGATCACGGTGCTGACTCGAAGGGCCAAATGGCCTCCTCCTGCACCTACTCTCCATGTTTCTAAGTTTAAAATGAGTAGTCCTCAGATCATTTTTTAAATTGATTGATAGATTAAAAATAACTTGTTTAACTATTAAAACTAAATTATGATATCTTCTAATCCATTCCCATTAAATTGATTGATAGATTAAAAATAACTTGTTTAACTATTAAAACTAAATTATGATATCTTCTAATCCATTCCCATTATCGGGAAGGCCAAAGCATCAAATAACTTCCCATTTATTACCAGTGAATGGGATAATGCATTGTACTTAAATTTTTTAAATGATGGACTAGCAGTTCAAAAATAATTGAAATAATCCCAGCGTCATTTCCTAAACTTGTCTGTTCCATCACATTTAGCACTCTCTATGCGACCAACATCTGCCATTTTCTCTGAATGAGAACAGGACATCTTTTGTGTCTAAGTTTCCTTTAAACACGTTCAAATCCCCCCCCCCTTTTTTTTTGTTAAATATAAAACTAATCCTTTATATTTTAAACGTCGTTCCCCCCAGCCCACACACCCTCCCCTCCCTTTGCAAAATACATTAAAACTGCTGAGGTACAGAAGCAAGAAAGTAAGCAGTCTGTGAGAGATCGCTAACTGATCTGGAAACGCGAGTCGTATAATTTTTTTTTAACATGCTCAACAAGGATCTTTCTCCACTGCCCTGCACACGGGCACACAATCCCAGGAATTACTTTGGAAAACTCTTGGACTGCTATGTTGTGTGTGTTTTTTTTTCTTCCCTGCTGCCCAACTCAACATAACCCCCCCCCCCCAACACCCATTCCCACACTGCCCCAGCCCAAAATGAACACTGGCAACCAGACGAACTGGGCCAGTTAACCTTCACAGTGTCTTCCATGACATCGCTCTCACAGAGAAAATCCGTTTTAAAAAAACCCCTCAAAAAACACATAGCGCATGGAAAGTAATTCCACTGGCTGTGTTGCAGAGAAAACAAAATCTTCACAGGCAGTACCAACATACCCCACTGACTGGCGGAAAGAAAGGAAATCGAGCCCGACCCACTTTGTTAAAAAAATAAATACGAAGCAATACATAAATAAATAAATCTTGGACTTTTTTTTCCTCTTCTCCGTCTAACCATTAACACCACACGGCACGGCGTGCAGTCTCAGCAAATAAAGCTTCGGTTTTCCTTATTTTTGCACCCCCTCCCCCCCCCTCCCAACTTTGTTCCCTTTCCGATGAAATGAGGAAGGGGCGGCCGGTCGAACGATCCAAATGCCCTCGTCCCTCGTCCAGGAGCCTCCGCCGTCCCTCCCCGAGATCCGCCGCGCGGGAGGAAGAATGAAACAGGGATCAAGTGGAGTCAGCGGGCTGGAGAGAAGATGAAGTCCAGAGCCTGGCGCTCGGTGGCGGCGACGTTCGGGTGCCACAGGTCGATCATGAAGACCACTCTCGGACCGCCTTCGCCCGAACCTGCAATCGGAAGGCACAGAAAAACCCCTGTCAGAATTAGCTTCTTGGCCTTCATTTAGAGATAGACAATAGACAATTTTCTCCGTGTCATATCTCCGTCCCCACTGCGGCCTAACATTCCCGGCGCTTCATGCCGCGGGTGCGGCGTGGACTTTAACATCGTGGAGCTGCGATCCTTTGCCGGGGATCGACTGCGGAGAGCTCTGACCACGGGGCCTGTGGACTTTAACACCGTGAAGCCCGCGGTCTCTGGTAAGAAGAGGCCGACTCGGGAGCTCCATGCCGCGGAGAGTTTCAACGGCCCCCACGCCGGAGTTTCGATCGCCCCGACGCGAGGGCCTCGGACAGTCGGCAGCGGCAACTGCAGACGGTTCAACAGCCCCGAACGCGGGTGAACAAAGAGGAAGATGCTTGAACTTTATTACCTTCCATCATAGTGAGGAATGTGGAATCCGTTGTGGTGGATGTTTATGTTAAACTTTACTTCATGTGGCTGTGTGTCTTGTTGCTTTTCACTTAGTATGGCTGTGTGGTAACTCAAAATTTCACTGTACCTTAATTGGTACATGTGACAATAAATTGATCTTGAAATCTTGAAAGCATAAGATGTCGAAGAATCAGCGATCGTTAACAGTGAGAGTCGCCTTACCTCCGTGGAATGCTGTGTGTAGGAAGGAATCATCGAAGAGCAAACACCGACCTTCTGACCAACACTGAGGCTCCCCGCCGACCACGAGCTCACAGTTGCCGGGGACCTTCAAACCTGCAACAGAGGAGACTGCCATTACAGTTAACACTCACAACATAACTGGACAGCATTGCCAGTGGGAAACAAAACCACAATCTTACATAGAAATAAGGATGAGTGGTGCCATCATGTTCAGGACAGCACAGCGGTAGAGTTGCTGCCTCACAGCGCCAGAGACCTGGGTTCGATCCCGACCACGGGAACCGTCGGCACGGAATTTCTATGTTCTCCCTGTGACCGCGTAGGTTTTTGTCCGGGTGTTCCGGTTTCCTCCCACATTCCAAAGATGTGCAGCTTCATTGATTTAGATTTATTTTTTTTCAGATTTAGAGATACAGCGCGGAAACAGGCCCTTCGGCCCACCGAGTCCGTGCCGCCCAGCGATCCCCGCACATTAACACTATCCTACACACACACTAAGGACAATTTTTACATTTACCCAGTCAATTAACCTACATACCTGTACGTCTTTGGAGTGTGGGAGGAAACCGAAGATCTCGGAGAAAACCCACGCAGGTCACGGGGAGAACGTACAAACTCCGTACAGACGGCGCCCGTAGTCAGGATCGAACCTGAGTCTCCGGCGCTGCATTTGTTGTAAGGCGGCAACTCTACCGCTGCGCCACCGTGCCGTACTACCGTAGCCCTTCGGCCCACTGAGTCTGTGACGACCAGCGATCACCCCGTACACTAGCACTATCCTACGCACTAGGGACAATCGACAATTTTATTGAAGCCAATCCACCTGCAAACCTGTATGTCTTCGGAGCACCTGGGATTGGACACGCTAGAGGCAGGAAACACGTTCCCGATGTTGTGGGAGTCCAGAACCAGGGGCCACAGTTTAAGAATAAGGGGCAAGGCCATTTAGAACGGAGTCGAGGAAGAACTTTTTCACCCAGAGAGTTGTGAACCTGCGGAATTCTCTGCCTCAGAAGGCAGTGGAGGCCAATTCCCTGGATGTTTTCAAGAGAGAGTTAGATCGAGCTCTTAAAGATAGTGGAGTCAAGGGATATGGGGAGAAGGCAGGAACGGGGTACTGATTGTGGATGATCAGCCATGAAAACAGTGAATGGCGGTGCTGGCGCGAAGGGCCGAATGGCCTCCTCCTGCACCTATTGTCTATAAAAATCCCCGCGGTCACGGGGAGAGCGTACAAACACCAGACAGCACCCGAGGTTAGGATGGAACCCGGGTCTCCGGCGCTGTGAGGCAGCGACTCTGCCGCTGCGCCTCTGATGCTGCTGCAAGCGTGAGTTTCATTGCACCTGGTCTTAGGCCCCCCTCGGTCATGGCTGACCGTGGGTGATGCATCAATAGACAATAGACAACAGGTGCAGGAGGAGGCCATTCGGCCCTTCGAGCCAGCACCGCCATTCAATGTGATCATGGCTGATCATTCTCAATCAGTACCCCGTTCCTGCCTTCTCCCCGTACCCCCTGACTCCGCTATCCTTAGGAGCTCTATCTAACTCTCTCTTGAATGCATTCAGAGAACTGGCCTCCACTGCCTTCTGAGGCAAAGAATTCCACAGATTCACAACTCTCTGACTGAAAAGGTTTTTCCTCATCTCCGTTCTAAATGGCCTACCCCTTATTCTTAAACTGTGGCCCCTTGTTCTGGACTCCCCCAACATTCGGAACATGTTTCCTGCCTCCAATGTGTCCAACCCCTTAATAATCTTATACGTTCCGATAAGATCTCCTCTCATCCTTCTAAATTCCAGTGTATACAAGCCTAGTTGGCTGCTTGCTCCACACCTCGGCTAGATCAGCGTCGCTTGTGGCTTAAGAAACCAATGCGGGAGTGACAGTCTCTGTGGCAAAGGTCACATTTGTGTGTGTGGTCTCTGGTGTGTTGAAATTGCCGCGCTCCTTTCTGCGTGCCCGCTTGTCTGCCGCTGCGTTCATCAGTTTCTCTTCCCCCGTTTTGAGACGATGGTTCAGGGTACCTCTCCACCTTGTGCGGTCAGCTGCAAGGCTCTCCCAGGACTCCACATCGACGTCGAGCGCCTTCAAATCTCTCTTGCAGACATCCTTGTAACATAGCTGGGGGCGGCCGATGGTTCTCCTCCCAGATGCCAGCTCTCCATAGAGGATGTCTTGTGGGATATGGCCATCCTCCATGCGGTGGACATGGCCCAGCCACCGCAGTTGCACCTGTATCTCACTGTACTAATGCACGTGACAATAAACTCGACTTGACCTGAACCTGTTCCTGCTCCCAAAATATAAATATTACTGCCATTTTCAGACAGAAAATCATTTTAAGCTAGAGCCCTTCTTGGCTCTGCTTTCTGCTGAGTACTACAGAGTGCCTGGCCAAGCTGTAAATACCTTGGATAACCGCACATTTTAAGTTTGCAATGGTCAGACATTATCGTGGCTATTCTGGAAGGCCAACACCAAGCAAACATGCAATGGCTGTAACACTTTACACTCCATAGAATAAAGTGCCATAAATTGTAACCCTCTTGAGATCTCACCTTCCTGTGCCAACAATTGGCCTAACAGGGCGTCACCCTGCCCGAGGTCATTTATTGCCGGCCCCGATTTGTCCTGGACTTTTCTCGCCTCCAGCCCCCATCCCCACAGCCCCTACTTTTAGTCTGAAGAAGTGTCCCAACCCGAAATGTCAAATATCCTTTTTTTGTTTAAAGTTTAGTTGAGTTTAGAGATACAGAACCGGAAACAGGCTCTTCGGCCCACCGAGTCCGTGTCGACCAGCGCTCCCCACACGCTAACACTATCCTAGCCCTTAGCCACACCGGGGAAAAGTTTACAATATTTACCGAAGCCAATTAACTTACAAACCTGCATGTCTTTGGAGTGTGGGAGGAAACCGGAGTACCCGGAGAAATCCCATGCGGGTCATGGGGAGTACGTACAAACTCCATATAGACAGCCCCCGTAATCAGGATCGAACCAGGGTCTCTGGTGAATTAAGGCAGCAACTCTACCGCTGCGCCACCATGCTGCCCCATTTCCCCAGAGATGTTACCTGATAGCTCCTAGGGCCAACGGAATCAAGGGATATGGGGAACAAAGCATGAACAGGGTACTGATTCTGGATGATCATATGTTGGGGGAGTCCAGAACAAGGGGCCACAGTTTAAGAATAAGGGGTAGGCCATTTAGAACTGAGATGAGGAAAAACTTTTTCAGTCAGAGAGTTGTGAATCTGTGGAATTCTCTGCCTCAGAAGGCAGTGGAGGCCAATTCTTTGAATGCATTCAAGAGAGAGCTAGATAGAGCTCTTAAGGATAGCGTAGTCAGGGGGTATGGGGAGAAGGCAGGAACGGGGTACTGATTGAGAATGATCAGCCATGATCATATTGAATGGAGGTGTTGGCTCGAAGGGCCGAATGGCCAACACCATCGCCTACTTTCCATGTTTCTGATGTGCTGAGTTCCTCCAGCATTCTGTGTCTATCTTTGGTAATAAACCAGCAGCTGCAGCTCTTTGTTTTTTACCATAAAATAACCAAGCCAGTTTTTATCTACACTTGGAATATTATGGCTAATTCTAGGTAGCAACATTTTCAAAGGATTTCAAAAATCTGGCGCGGGTAGAGACATACTATTAGAACAGCACCAGGAGGTGTAGGAAGGAACCGCACATACTGGTTTAAACCGAAGATAGACACAAATGGCTGGAGTAACTCAGCAGGAAAGCCAGCATCTCTGGAGAGAAGGAATGTGGTGACAATAGGCAATTGGTGCAGGAGGAGGCCATTTGGCCCTTCGAGCTAGCACCGCCATTCAATGTGATCATGGCTGATCATTCTCAATCAGTACCCCGTTCCCGCCTTCTCCCCATACCCCCCGACTCCGCTATCCTTAAGAGCTCTATCTAGCTCTCCCTTGAATGCATTCAGAGAATTGGCCTCCACTGCCTTCTGAGGCAGAGAATTCCACAGATTCACAACTCTCTGACTGAATTTTTTTTTCCTCATCTCCGTTCTAAATGGCCTACCCCATATTCTTAAACTGTGGCCCCTTGTTCTGGACTCCCCCAACATTGGGAACATGTTTCCTGCCTCTAACGTGTCCAACCCCTTAATAATCTTATACGTTTCGATAAGATCTCCTCTCATTCTTCTAAATTCCAGTGTATACAAGCCTAGTCGCTCCAGTCTTTCAACATATGACAGTCCCGCCATTCCGGGAATTAACCTAGTAAACCTACGCTGCACGCCCTCAATAGCAAGAATATCCTTCCTCAAATTTGGAGACCAAAACTGCACATTTCGGGTTGAGACCTTTCTTCAGACCGAGAGGTTATCAGCTATGTGGAGAATCTAAATTATGTGCAGAACCCATCTTGTGGGTTGTTTTCAGAGTAAAAAAATTAAGGAAAGATTTTGTGGAAATGTGCCGGTGAGGAACCCTTCCTCAGACTGAAATTAGAGGTGAGGTGGAGGGGGAAATAAACTGGAGGTGAGAAAACACCAGAACAAATCAGGGCCAACAATAGACGACCTCAGGAAGAGAATAGTGAAAGACCTGGATAGAGTGGATGCGGAGAGGATGTTTCCACTAGTGGGAGAGTCTAGGACTAGAGGTCACAGCCTCAGAATTAAAGGTCGTTCTTTTAGGAAGGAAATGAGAAGAAATTTCTTTAGTCAGAAGGTGGTGAATTCTGTGGGATTCTTTGCCACAGAAGGCTGTGGAGGCGAAGTCAGTGGATATTTTTAAGGCAGAGATAGATAGATTCTTGATTAGTACGGATGTCAAATATTCTGGGGAGAAGGCAGGAGAATGGGGTTAGGAAGGAGAGATAGGTCAGCCATGATTGAATGGCGGAGTAGACTTGATGGACCGAATGGCCTAATTCTACTCCTGTTCCTTGTGGCCTTCTGAAGAGTGGAGCCCATAATGGCCCATTGTCGGCTGGGGAAGGAGGGATAACAAGAGGGAAATAAGGATGCGCCAAGTGGAACTGATAGGACAACTCGGGTGGGTGAGGGGAGGGGGAATGGGCAGGGAGATGGGGGAGAAAGGGGAGTGGTTGTCGCAAGGAAAATGGGATTCCATTTCTCTCTACGATATGTGATTTTCTGAATGTTAAATGCACGGTGGCGCAGCGGTAGAGCTGCTGCCTTACAGCGAATGCAGCCCCGGAGACTCAGGTTCGATCCTGACTACGGGCGCCGTCTGTACGGAGTTTGTACGTTCTCCCCGTGACCTGCGTGGGTTTTCTCCGAGATCTTTGGTTTCCTCCCACACTCCAAAGACGTTCAGGTATGTAGGTTAATTGGCTGGGCAAATGTTAAAAAAATTAATTTAAAAAAATTGTCCCTAGTGTGTGTAGGATAGTGTTAATGTGCGGGGATCGCTGGGCGGCGCGGACCCGCTGGGCCTGTTTCCGCGCTGCATCTCTAAATCTAAATCAAAGTCACTGCTCAGTGGCACTGGAAGGAAGCATAATGTTAGAACTTCAGTCTAAAGTCTTCAGTCTGAAGAAGGGTCTCGACCTGAAACGTCACCTTCTCTCCCGAGATGCTGCCTGTCCCCGCTGAGTTACTCCAGCACTCTGTGAAACGTCACCTATCCACGTTCTCCAGAGATGCTGCCTGACCCGCTGAGTTACTCCAGCATTCTGTGCCTTCCGAATGTCAGAATGTTGCTTTCTAAAGTATTTACCGAACAGTGGAGTTATCAGCACTTTGACTACAACTATCACACCAATAAAGAGTATCAACTGTGACATTTAGCACCCAACATTAAAGACAAACAACGGGGTCATGCAAGTAAAAATGCAATTAGCTGCCTTGGACCCTCTGATTCTAAGACACCCTAAAAACAGAGTTCTAGAGTCAGCTGGCAGAGAAACAGGCCTTTTGGCCTACCACGCACATGCTAAGCATCAAATGGTTATCCACCCGTACAACATTCCATTTATAGACAAGACAATAGGTGCAGGAGGAGGCCATTCGGCCCTTTCGAGCCGGCACCGCCATTCAATGTGATCATGGCTGATCATTCTCAATCAGTACCCCGTTCCTGCCTTCTCCCCATACCCCCTGACTCCTTAAGAGCTCTATCTAGCTCTCTCTTGAATGCATTCAGAGAATTGGCCTCCACTGCCTTCTGAGGAAGAGAATTCCACAGATTCACAACTCTCTTCACAACTTTACTGGCACTTGGTCCACTGCCCTTCACAACCTGCACCATTTTGATGACAAAAAAAAAGCCCTCTATGAATTATGCTTAAATTCTGCAGGACAGGTTAAAAGAAAAAGAAACAAAATCATGAGAGGAATAGAGTCTTTTACCCAGCGTAGGAGAATCGAGAATCAGAGGACATGGGTTAAAGGTAAGGGGGCAAAAGATTTAATAGGAACCTGAGGGGCAACTTTTTTCCACAAAAGACGGTAGGTGCATGGAACGAGCTGTCGGAGGAGGTAGTTAAAGCAGGTACCATCACAATGTTTAAGAAACATTTAGGCAAGTGCGTGGATGGGATAAATTTAGAGGGATTTGGGCCAAACGCAGGCAGGTGGGACTAGTGTGGATGGGGCACGTTGGTCGGCGTGGGCAGGTTGGGTCGACGGACCTGTTTCCTGTCATGGAGTGCTTTTTTTGTAGATAAAATGGTGCAGGTATGCTATGTAACAGATTGAAAAAAGAGGTTAGAATGGAGATGCGGTGGAATTTCTTTAGCCAGAGGGTTGTGAATCTGTGGGATTGAGTGGCCATAGCAAGAGAATTTGTGTATAGGAGTAAGGAAATCCAACTGCAGTTGTACCGGGTCCTGGTGAGACCGCAGCTGGAGTACTGTGTGCAGTTTTGGTCCCTTAATTCAAGGAAAGACATTCGTGCTCTTGAGGGAGTGCAGCGTAGGTTCACCAGGTTAGTTCCCGGGATGGCGGGACTGACAAATCATGAAATAACGGATCGACTGGGCTTGTATTCACTGGAATTTGGAAGGATGAGAGGGGATCTTACAAAAACGTATAAAATTCTTAAGGGATTGGACAGGCTAGATGCAGGAAAAATGTTCCCCATGTTAGGGGAGTCTAAAATCAGGTGGTCACAGTTTAAGAATAAGGGGTAGGCCATTTAGGACTGAGATGAGGAGAAACTTTTTCACCCAGAGAGTTGTGAATCTGTGGAATTCTCTGCCACAGAAGGCAGCGGAAGCCAATTCACTGGATGTTTTCAAGAGAGAGTTAGATTCAGCTCGTAGGGCTAACGGAATCAAGGGATATGGGGAGAAAGCAGGAACGGGGTACTGATTTTGGATGATCAGCCATATGATCAGGATCATATTGAATGGGGGTGCTAGCTCGAAGGGCCGAATGGCCTACTCCTGCACTTATTTTCTATGTTTCTAAAATACTCATGATTTGTAGATTTTCTAATTATCCTTGTTTGCAGTGTATTCAGAAAGTAGCTGGGTAAACCACCGTGAACTCCTATGTTGAGTTTAGTTTAGAGTTTAGAGATACAGCATGGAAACAGGCCCCTCGGCCCACTGAGTCTGTGCCGACCAGCGATCCCTGCACATTAACACTATCCTACACACACTAGGGACAATTTACATTGATACCAAGCCAAGCCAATTAACCTACAAACCTGTACTAATCTACTTTATAAAGTGATTTGGGGTTTAGGTTGGTTTTGGTTTTTAGATACATAGCGGAAACAGGCCCTTCGGCTCACTGAGTCCGCGCCGACCGGCCATTCTCCACACACTCGGGACAATTTACAATTTTACCAAGCAATTTAGCCTACAAACCCGTACGTCTTTGGAGTGTGGGAGGAAACCGGAGAACCCGGAGAAAACCCACGCAGGTCCCGGGGAGAAGGTACTAACTCCGTACAGACAGCACCCGTAGTCAGGATGGAACCCGGGTCTCTGGTGCTGAGAGGCAGCGACTCCACCCGCTGCGCCTCCGTGCCGCCCATTGGATTGTGAACCAATCGCCAGAAGGGACTTGTTGCCCTCAACCAAATAATCCTTGGCCACGTATCTCCGGGTTTTCCAGTAAGTGATCTGGGATGTGCCACCAATCTTGCTGCACTTCCAGAAGCATTAGCACCAGCTCTTTGTCATGAAGGCAAATAAAATTGGCAAAGAAACAGCATTAAAGATAAATGAAGAGGGAGTCTTTGAATCAGTGGAAATAAAATGCTTCTGGGGCAGCACTAAAGGCACTGCAGATATTGTTGCTGCCTCATAGTTCCAGGCACCCAGGTTCGATTGTGACTTGTATGGAGATGGGAAGATCTCCCTGTGACTGTGTGGGTTTCCTCCAGGTGCTCCAGATTCCTCGAACATTCCACAGAACTACAGGCAAATTAATATGCCACTTTCCATAACCCAGAGAGGAGGAGGAGATGGGCATGAAGAGAGATTAGGATTATAGAGAAGAGAATTGTGTACGCGGTCAGCCCAGACCATCGCATAAACCAACCTCCCTTCCATCGACTCCATCTACACCTCACGCTGCCTCGGCAAGGCCAGCAGCATCATCAAGGACCAGTCTCACCCCGGTCACTCCCTCTTCTCCCCTCTCCCATCGGGCAAATGGTATGGAGGTGTGAAAACGCACAGCTCCAGATTCAGGGACAGTTTCTTCCCGGCTGTTATCAGGCAACTGAACCGTCCTACCACAACCAAATAGCAGTCCTGAACTACTATCTACCTCATTGGAGACCCTCGGACTATCTGAGATCAGACTTTACTGGACTTCATCTTGCACTAAACGCTATTCACATTATTCCCTTTATCATGTACACTGTAAATGGCTCTATTGTAATCACGTATTGTCTTTCCGCTGACTGGTTAGCACGCAACAAAAGCTTTTCACTGTACCTCGTTGCACGTGACAATAAACCAAACTCAATTCATGTTGGTAAGAAAACGGATTACTGGACTGCTCTTGGAGTTAGCATAGAATTGATGGGCAGAATGGCTTTGTTGGAAGGAAATATAAAGTAGGAAGTTAATCACGTGATCATGACCATACGTGTTTTCTCCGAAATCTTCGGTTTCCTCTCACATTCCATAGACGTACAGCTTTTATAGGCTAATTGGCTTGGTATAAATGTAAATTGTCCCCAGTGTGTGTAGGATATCATATCATATCATATCATATCATATATATACACAGCCGGAAACAGGCCTTTTCGGCCCTCCAAGTCCGTGCCGCCCAGCGATCCCCGTACATTAACACTATCCTACACCCACTAGGGACAATTTTTACATTTACCCAGCCAATTAACCTGCATACCTGTACGTCTTTGGAGTGTGGGAGGAAACCGAAGATCTGGGAGAAAACCCACGCAGGTCACGGGGAGAACGTACAAACTCCTTACAGTGCAGCACCCGTAGTCAGGATCGAACCTGAGTCTCCGGCGCTGCATTCGCTGTAAAGCAGCAACTCTACCGCTGCGTTACCGTGCCGCCCCGATAGTGTTAATGCGCGGGGATCGCTGGTTGGCGCGGACTCGGTGGGTAGAAGGGCATCTCTAAACTAAACTATATTAATAACCTCAATACAAGATCAAAAAAAATCCTGATCTCTGAAGATCTGTCCTGGACCCACACACATCGATGCAATCAAAGAGAAAGCCTACTTCCTGAGAAGATTGAGGAGATTCGCTATGCTGGTGATTACCAGCTTGAACTTCTACAGGTGTACAGTCGAGAGCACATTGACCAGCTGCATGGTGGTCTGGCTCTGCAGCTCGAACGCCCAGGAACAAAGAAGACTGCAAACAGTCATGAACACTGCCCAGACCATCGCGGATGCTGACCTCACCACCATCACAAGGGATCTACAGGGGTTGCTGCCTCAAAAAACCATCCACCATCTTCAGGGACCCACACCACCCTCATCTCACTCCTGCTACCGGGAAGAAGGTACAGGAGACTGAAAACTGCAACGTCCAGGTTCAGGAACAGCTTCTTCCACACAGCCATCAGGATATTAAACACTACAACCTCAAAATGAGCTCTGAACTACATAGACATGGGGCATCGCTTTTGTCTTTACACTACTCATGTCATAAGGAATAGGAGTAAAATTAGACCATTCGGCCCATCAAGTCTACTCTGCCATTCAATCATGGCTGATCTATCTCTCCCTCCTAACCCCATTCTCCTGCCTTCTCCCCGTAACGTCTGACTCCCGCACCAATCAAGGTGATTACTATTATTGTTACTATTATAAACTACTATTGTTGGTTGGTATTTTTATCTCACGCACACGCCAATTTTTTTGTGTTTATTATGGTGTTGACGGAGTATTATGCTTACATACGCACGGCGGCTTAGCGGTAGAGCTACTGCCTTACAGCGCCAGAGACCCGGGTTCAATCCTGACTACGGGGGCTGTCTGTACGGAGTTTGTACGTTCTCCCGTAGAAAGACTGGAGCGACTAGGCTTGCATACACTGGAATGTAGAAGGATGAGAGAGGATCTTATTGAAACGTATAAGATTATTAAGGGATTGGACACGTTAGAGGCAGGAAACCTGTTCCCAATGTTGGGGGAGTCCAGAACCAGGGGCCACAGTTTAAGAATAAGGGGCAGGCCATTTAGAACTGAGATGAGGAAAAACGTTTCAGTCAGAGAGTTGTAAATCTGTGGAATTCTCTGCCTCAGAAGGCAGTGGAGGCCAATTCTCTGAATGCATTCAAGAGAGAGCTAGATAGAGCTCTTAAGGATAGCGGAGTCAGGGGGTATGGGGTGAAGGCAGGAACTGGGTACTGATTGTGAATGATCAGCCATGCTGGCTGGCTCGAAGGGCGATCAGCCAGCGGTGCTGGCTCGAAGGGCCAAATGGCCTACTCCTGCACCTATTGTCTATTGTCTCCCCGTGACCTGCGTTGGTTTTCTCCGAGATCTTTGGTTTCCTTCCACAATCTAAAGATGTGCAGGTTTGTAGGTTAATTGGCTTGGTAAAATTGTATAAGTGTAAAAATTGTCCCTGGTGTGTGTGTGTGTGTGTAGGGTGTAGGGTAATGTTAATGTACGGGGATCGCTGGTCGGTGCGGACTCGTTGGGCCTGTTTCTGTGCTCTCGAAACTAAACTTGTCGTGTTGCTGCTAGTAAGAATTTAATTGTTTCGTTTTAGGCCCCAGGACAATAAAACACTCCTGACTACCCATGACGGGGAGAAGGTAGGAGAATGGGGAAAATAGATCAGCCATGATCGAATGGCGGAGTAGACTCGATGGGCTGAATGGCTTAATTCTGCTCCCAAGTCTTACGGATGGAGAGACAGTGCGTGCCACAACTCATCTGTGTGGATAATGATAATGGTGTCCCCACAACAGAAGCCTCCACGTCGCGGGGCTGGAAACTGGAAGTGTCCTGAGCTAATTCTGCTACCACCACCATCATCTATTGTACAAGTGAGGCTCCCACTGATTGTCGCCGGAAGCTTGCGCCCTTTTTAGGACTGACAGTGACAGCGATGTAACATTTGAAATATCGAAGACGGACACGAAACAAGAAGATGATAATGGTTGTCCAGGGAGAACTCGACTGGGTGAGCATATCGGTCGGTCTCTCACCGACTCCTCTGACTGCAGGTCCTGGCTTCATATCATCTCTCACTCGTGATCTCAAAGTGGCTCAGCTGTAGAGGTGCTGCCTTGCAGCTCCAGAGACCCGGGTTCAATCCCGTCTATGGGTCTTGTTGTCTGTACGGATTATGTACGTTCACGTTGTGACTGAAGGTTCTCGACCCGAAACGTCACCCATTCCCTCTATCCAGAGGTACTGTATTACTCCAGCATTTTGTGTCTATCTTGTGACCGTGTGGGTTTTCTCCGGGTGCTCCGGTTTCCTCCCACAGGTTTCTAGACTAATTGGCTTCAGTAAAATTGTCCTCAGTGTGCAGGATAGAGCTGGTGTACAGGGTGATCGCCGGTCGGCATGAACTCTGTGGGCTGAAGGGCCTGTTTCCGCACACTCCAACTCTAAAGTACAGTGTCAGCGAAGTGGGCTGCTCGTGTACAGCAGATCGACACAAAAAGCCGGAGTAACTCAGCGGGACAGGCAGCATCTCTGTGAGAGAAGGAATGGGTGACGTTTCGGGTCGAGACCCTTCTTCAGACTCCGACTGCAGGTTGCGGTTCCAACAGGCAGCACACAGAGTGGGAGGCGACAGATGGGGACTGCTGCAGGTTCATTATGTGAGCCGCATTTTCACCAGGTTGGGAGGGTTGTTGCCAGGGAAACTCAACACCGCTAAAGAAAGCATTGCATTTTAGTCAATATCCGCCATCAGGCTCCGAACTGCATCGTAGAAACTGCCTTTGATATCCCCCTGGGCACTTCAGTAGTTTTAAAATCGGTCTTTCAATCTTTAGACTTTCGAGGCACAGTGTGGAAACAGGCCCTTCAGCCCACTGCGTCCATGCCGGCCAGCGATCGCCCCACACACCAGCACTACGCTACATACCAGGGACAATTTTCAAAAGCCAATTTACCTACAAACCACTGAAGGGTCTCGACCCTAAACATCACCCATTCCTTCTCTCCCGAAATGCTGCCTGACCTGCTGAGTTACTCCAGCATTTTGTGAATAAATACCTTCGATTTGTACCAGCATCTGCAGTTATCTTCTTATATCTCTTACCTACAAACCAGTCTGAAGAAGGGTCTCGACCCGAAATGTCACCCATTCCTTCTCTCCGGAGATGCTGCCTGACCCGCTGGGTTACTCCAGCATTTTGAGTCGATGTAAACCAGCATCTGCAGTTTTTTTCCCTGTACACATCTTGCCTACAAACCTGTATGTCTTTGGAGTGTGGGGGGAAACCAGGGCACCCGGAGAAAACGCACGCAATTAGAGGGAGAACGTACAATCTCCAAGACGGACAGCACCCATAGTCAGGATCGAACCGGGGTCTCTGGCGCTGTGAGGCAGCAAGACTACCCACTGCACCGTCGTGCCGATCATGGGGTTGGAGCAGAAATTAGGCTGGGGTTCATCTGAATCATAAATGTCCTTCGCTGAATGGATATTGGCCTATTTTGCCCATCCACAACCGAACAGGAGCATGTCTAGCAGTTAAAGGACGCAATGCTGTTGTACTCAACCATTCCCAGCTGTCCATGAGATGATTGTGATGAACAACCTAGAACTGCTGCAGTCTAGGCGGTCAACATATTGGAGGTAGGATCGAGTGTGACCAGCGCGGGCTTTCTCAGAGATCTCCGGTTTCCTCCCGCACTCCAAAGACGTGCAGGTTTGTAGGTTAATTGCCTTGGTAAATGTAAAATTTGTCCCAAGTGGGTATAGGATAGTGTTAATGTGCGGGTGATCGCTGGTCGGCGCGGACCCGGTGGGCCGAAGGGCCCGTTTCCGCACTGTATCTCTAAACTAAACTAAAAGTGGGGGAATTCTAACGAAAACCACACGGTGAGATGAAGGAATGGGGAGATTTTTTTACGCAAAACATGTTGTACAGCTCAGCGCCCGTGTCTCTGCACACCAAAGATAATAAGAGCAGAGCACGATAGACCACTCGACCCTAAAAACCATAGTAGGTCACGGCGCCATTTTAGCAGGCAGAAACTTGAAGAAACATTTTTTTTTTAAAACAACAAAAACCTGTGAATTGATAGATGAGATATATTCTGCATTTTTATGGTGTCATCACACATACTGTTCCCCCAAAACACTGATTACACTGCGAGAGGCATAGCGAACTGGGAGAGGGGGGGGGGGGGGGGTTTGCTTATTAAAATGGCGGACGTTCAGTTCCTTTGCGTACTACACTTCAGTATAGGCGATTTTGACGGAGTGGTTCATCTTGCTCCTCTAGTATCTTTGCTGTACACCCTTGCTCATGTATTGAAAGTCTTGCTCATGTATTGAAAGTCTAGCAATATGTGCCCAAGTCTCGGAACAGGATTAGAACGCACTAGGGTCCTGACTCAGAGAGAAGAGGAATACTACTAATTGCACCACAGATAACAGAGGAAAAAAAATAAAAGGAACGTCTCAGCAATGTTCTGCCTTCAATTGACGTTGTCACACTTTTATAAAACTTGGTCATTTATGCCTTTTTTTAGAAGACTCTTCATCCAATTCACTGCAAATGTTAACTGGTTATGATGGCACTGAGGCTTTGGGGTAAGTTCAGCAGCAGTAGAGTTGCGGCCTTACAGTGCCAGGGATCCGTGTTCGATCCTGACCACAGGTGCTATCTGTACGGAGTTTGTACGTTCTCCCTATGACCGCATGGGTTTTCTCTGGGTGCTCCAGTTTCCCCCCACACTCCAAAGATTTCGATTTTTTTTTATTTTTAGAGATACAGCGCGGAAACAGGCCCTTCAGCCCACCGCGCCGCCCAGCGATCCCCGCACATTAACACTATCCTACACACACTAGGGACAATTTAAAAAAAAACATTTGCACAGCCAATTAACCTACATACCTGTACGTCTTTGGAGTGTGGGAGGAAACCGAAGATCTCGGAGAAAACCCACGCAGGTCACGGGGAGAACGTACAAACTCCGTACAGACGCCGCCCGAAGTCAGGATCGAACCAGAGTCTCTGGCGCTGCATTCGCTGTAAGGCAGCAACTCTACTGCTGCGCCACCGTGCCGCCTGATGTACAGGTTTGTAGGTTAATTGCCTTCTGTAAATTTTTTAAATGGTCTCTGATGTGCAGGATAGTGCTAGAGTAGGGGGTAATCGTTGGTCGGAGCGGACTCGGTGAGCCAAAGGGCCTGTTTCCATACTGTATCTCTAAACTCTACAGTACTAGACTGTTAACCTTCCCCTCCCCCCCAGTATGTTTTATGATGTGCAGGTTGGAATTTAACTGAATAAATTGAGATAATATTGAAACACCTGCCAATCTGTCAGTCTGAAGAAGGGTCTCGACCCGAAACGTCACACATTCCTTCTCTCCCGAGATGCTGCCCGACCTGCTGAGTTACTCCAGCACTTTGTGAATAAATACCTTCGATTTGTACCAGTATCTGCAGTTATTTTCTTATACAATCTGTCTGGACAGATGTGTCGGGTGGCACAGTGGTGCAGCGGTTGAATTGCTGCCTTATAGCGCCATTGACTGGGGTTCTCCCCCTGACCATGTGGGTTTTCTCCGGGTGCTCCGGTTTCCTCCAAAATCCAAAGACTTAAGTACAGGTTTGCAGGGTAATTGGCTTCGGTTAAATTGTCCCTAGTGTACAGGATAGTGCTAGTTTACGGGGATTGCTGGTCGGTATGGACTTGGTGGGCCGAAGGGCCTGTTTCTACGACTAAAAGATTGGGTAGACAGTCAGAACCCCCTCCCCCTCCCCCCCAGATGGAAATGTCAAAAACAGAAGGGCATGACGTTACAATAAGAGTGGCCAAGTTTAAATGAGACTAGACCAAGTGGACCCGTTGGGCCCAAACCTCTCCTGCATTGGTGCAGCACCCTCTCCTCCCCCCTCCCGCCCTCCATCCCCCTCAACCCCCTTACCCTTCCTCCTCCCTGCTCCCTCCCTCCACCCCCTCCCTCCTTCCCTCCCCCCTCCCTCCCTAGGAGATAGATTTAAACTTTAAAATGTGAATAACTTTAAAAATAAAACACCGATTTCAATGAAACTTCTTCCATTAGCCCCAAAGGGGACGACGGTGAGTAAGGTGGGCCCGAAATTGTCGCGCTGTCGTGTGCCGTTTTGGCTGTAGTTCAGGAACAAACATACGAACAAACGAGAGTTTTACCATATAGACGTGCAAGGCAAGTAGTTTAAAAAAGAGAGTGGTGGGCACCAGGATACCAGGGTGGTGGTGAAGACCGATAAGATTGAGGCATTTAAGAGGATTTTAGATAGGCACATGAACGTGCAGGAAATGGAGGCATATGGATCATGTGCAGGCAGACAAGAGCTCGATCACGTACAGGCCGAGGAGATTAGTTTAACTTGGCATTGTGTTTGGCACTGAAATTGTAGGCCGAAAGAGCTGGACTGTATTTTATAAAGCCGTGGAACTTTCTTCAGGAACAATTAAGTGCGGTGTCAGAGATTACTTCAAAGCGGGTCACTTGGCTGCTGGCAGCTGCTAAAAACCATAAGTTACAGTAACTTTGGGGAGACGTCACCCGGAACAGGTGGGTGGGCAAGTGATGTCATTCACACTGGCAGCACAACTCAAGGTGGACAAAGAGAGATACGTTTGCAGGAAGTGCCCACTATTATGGCATTTACAATACAATACATAACTGATGTTCGAAGATGACCATGACTTCACTTTCAATCTTATTATTTCGACCGTTGATTGGGAGGTTGAAGTCATAACTTGCGCTTGACTTGGATTTAAGTGAGGGGGAGTTGCACAGATCGCCGGCCTCACTCTCTCGTCCCGGCCTATCGGGCCCCAGCAGCAAGACATAGTCGAGACAGCTGGAGACAGGTGTCGGGATGCAGTGGATGGTCGGAAGTGTCCTACGTGACTCACTCTGCCCTGTTTGCGCTCCACGGCGCTTTGCTGGGATCGTCTCTCTGCCCGTTGAACCTTCTGGTGGTTTCCTCCGCGCAATGCGCCAAACCCAGGCTTCACATTCATTGATAATCAGCCCAAAAAGGTGGTAATTTAATTTAACTTTGTTTAATTTGGTTTAGTTTAGCTTAGATTTAGATTTAGAGATACAGCGCGGAAACAGGCCCTTCGGCCCACCGAGTCCATGCCGCCCAGCGATCCCCGCACACTAACACTATCCTACACACACTAGGGACAATTTTAACATTTACCCAGTCAATTAACCTACATACCTGTATGTCTTTGGAGTGTGGGAGGAAACCGAAGATCTGGGAGAAAACTCACGCAGGTCACGGGGAGAACGTACAAACTCCGTACAGACGGCACCCGTAGTCAGGATCGAACTTGAGTCTCCGGCGCTGCATTCGCTGCAAGGCAGCAACTCTACCGCTGCGCCACCGTGCCGCCCTAGCTTAGTGTATTGACTAAATTAATACATAATTGTAACAATCAAGCAGACCACCAGTTCTTTGCAGTGTTTACTGGTTTTAGAGATAAGACATGGAAACAGGCCCCTTAGGCCCATCGAGTCCACGCCGATCAGCGATCACCTGTTCTCACCAGTTCTGTTATCCCACTTTCTCGTCCACATTAGGAGCAATTTCACATGAGGCCAATTAACTTTGCAAAACCGCACCTGCTCAGGATGTGGGAGGAACTCCATGCGGCCACAGTGAGAACGTGCAAACTCCACAAAGAAAACGGCAGAGGTCAGGATCGAACCTGGGTCGTTGGCTTGGTGAGGCAGTGGCTCTCCACCAGCTGCATCACTTGGTCCTTCGTGCAAGCAAATAGTTACGTTCGCGTTTATCCTGTCTATTTCCATCTCTCCATCTTGGAACAAAGTTGGCACAAACGGGAAATTTCCGGCACCCTCGATTCCAGGGCCTTGCTGGACCTATCCGTTTCACCGGACCAACAGAAGTCCCGAACGGTACTGGAACGCCACGGAGATGCCTGCCCGCAAAGTCGGCCGCCGCGGAAGCCGGCTATGGGAACAGATCTGATCTGCTGGCTCTGACCAGGCTGGAGTTCCAGAGTCCCGATGAGGTGGAGATCGGCCACCTCACCCAGCCTAGGCACCACATTTTCGGGGAGGGTGGGGGGAGAGGGGGAGACAGCTGGAAGAACAGAGGGGCAGGATGAAACCTGGTGAGCGATAGATGGATACAGGAGAGAGGGAACCCCACCAAAGAGAAAAGACATTCTGGCCTTCCATCACAGTGAGGAGGTGACTGGAGGAGACTCACTGTGATGGATGTTTCTTTTTGTTTGATTGTGTGTGTTATTGCTTATTTTTATTGCTCTTGTTGTTGGACTGTGGGTAATCTTTCATTTCACTGCACATTTATGTGTATGTGACAAATAAACTTGACTTGACTTGATATGTCCTTTTGAACTTCAACCTTCATGATTGTACAACAATGCCAATTCATTTCAAAAGTACTGTTTAGTTTTTATTTTACTTGGTGCATATTCTATTTCATGATATAAAGCTCATCTGTGGGGTTGGGAGGTGGGGAGAGGATTTAAAGTCCCGCTTTCCTAATTTTGTCCGGATTAAAGGAAGTGCCAGACCATCAGTCACTGGAAAATCGGTGGCGGACGTGTCCAAGTTTAAATGCAGGAATTGCAACACAGAGCAGGCAATTTGATTTTTTGAATTTGGAAGGTTGCGCGGGGGGGGGGGGGGTAGTTAATAAGTTACTCAAATCAATGCTTGGATCATGATCATGGCATTCCATTCGATAGACAATAGACAATAGGTGCAGGAGGAGGCCATTCGGCCCTTCGAGCCAGCACCACCATTCAATGTGATCATGGCTGATCATTCTCAATCAGTACCCCATTCCTGCCTTCTCCCCATACCCCCATACTCCGCGAAGGTATTTATTCACAAAATGCTGGCGTAACTAAGCAGGTCAGGCAGCATCTCGGGAGAGAAGGAATGGGTGACGTTTCGGGTCGAGACCCTTCTTCAGACTGACTCCGCTATCCTTAAGGGCTCTATCTAGCTCTCTCTTGAATGCATTCAGAGAATTGGCCTCCACTGCCTTCTGAGGCAGAGAATTCCACAGATTTACAACTTTCCTCATCTCAGTTCTAAATGGCCTACCCCTTAGTCTTAAACTGTGGCACCTGGTTCTGGACTCCCCCAACATTGGGAACATGTTTCCTGCCTCTCACGTGTCCAACCCCTTAATAATCTTATATGTTTCGATAAGATTCCCTCTCATCCTTCTAAATTCCAATGTGTACAAGCCTAGTCGTTCCAGTCTTTCAACATACGACGAAGGGATTAAAAGTACCATTAGCAAATTTGCAGATGATACTAAGTTGGGGGGTAGTGTGAATTGTGAGGAAGATGCAATAAGGCTGCAGGGTGACCTGGACAGGTTGTGTGAGTGGGCGGATACATGGCAGATGCAGTTTAATGTAGATAAGTGTGAGGTTATTCACTTTGGAAGTAAGAATAGAAAGGCAGATTATTATCTGAATGGTGTCAAGTTAGGAGGAGGGGGGGTTCAACGAGATCTGGGTGTCCTAGTGCATCAGTCAATGAAAGGAAGCATGCAGGTTCAGCAGGCAGTGAAGAAAGCCAATGGAATGTTGGCCTTCGTAACAAGAGGAGTTGAGTATAGGAGCAAAGAGGTCCTTCTACAGTTGTACCGGGCCCTGGTGAGACCGCACCTGGAGTACTGTGTGCAGTTTTGGTCTCCAAATTTGAGGAAGGATATTCTTGCTATGGAGGGCGTGCAGCGTAGGTTCACTAGATTAATTCCCGGAATGGCGGGACTGTCGTA
Organism: Rhinoraja longicauda; assembly: GCF_053455715.1. NCBI lineage: Eukaryota > Metazoa > Chordata > Chondrichthyes > Rajiformes > Arhynchobatidae > Rhinoraja > Rhinoraja longicauda. The sequence goes on from NC_135977.1 coordinate 4,811,189, forward strand.
TGTTGAAAGGCTGGAGCGATTGGGCTTGTATACACTGGAATTTAGAAGGATGAGGGGGGATCTTATTGAAACATATAAGATAATTAGGGGATTGGACACATTAGAGGCAGATAACATGTTCCCAATGTTGGGGGAGTCCAGAACAAGGGGCCACAGTTTGAGAATAAGGGGTAGGCCATTTAGAACGGAGATGAGGAAGAACTTTTTCAGTCAGAGGGTGGTGAAGGTGTGGAATTCTCTGCCTCAGAAGGCAGTGGAGGCCAGTTCGTTGGATGCTTTCAAGAGAGAGCTGGATAGAGCTCTTAAGGATAGCGGAGTGAGGGGGTATGGGGAGAAGGCAGGAACGGGGTACTGATTGATAGTGATCAGCCATGATCGCATTGAATGGCGGTGCTGGCTCGAAGGGCTGAATGGCCTACTCCTGCACCTATTGTCTATTGTCTATTGTCTATTGTCTAGTCCCTCCATTCGGGGAACTAACCTGGTAAACCTACGCTGCACGCCCTCAATAGCAAGAATATCCTTCCTCAAATTTGGAGACCAAAACTGCACACAGTACTCCAGGTGGGAGTAGGGCGCTGTACAACTGCAGAACTCTAGGGCCACAACTCTTGGGCCCTGTACAACTGCAGAAGGACCTCATTGCTCCTATACTCAACTCCTCTTGTTATGAAGGCCAACATTCCATTGAAAAAGGTGTGAGAAGAGGATATCTTTACGCTAGAGATGGACAGATTCTTGATTAGTACGGGCGTCAGAGGTTACAGGGAGGAGAATGGGGTTGAGAGGGAAAGATAGATCAGCCATGATTGAATGGGGGGGGGAGAGTAGACTTGATGGGCCGAATGGCCTAATTCTGCTCCTGTCACTCATGAAGAGGAAAACAAAGAAAAGGCACTCATTTGAAAGACACACAAAGCCACTGCTACGTTAAAAATGTAGTACTCACATACCCAAATGGCAACGGATGCGCACATTTGTGGGCCCATAGTGTTCAGTGATGAGTGTTTCTGGGCTCAGCACAGAGAAACAGGCATTCCCAAAGACATTGTTACTGATGAAAGTGCGGAGACTGCCCAGCAGCCGGTAAGTCCGCGGGCACCTCCTGCAGTTACTGGGGAGGCAGGTGCCCTGGTTGACCAGGTAGAAGGTGAACCAGTCGCCTCGCGGGGTGGCGTTCACCTTCCAGCCCTGCGGGAGGCTGCAGTTTGAGAAGGCCTTGAAAACCAACTCAAATTCGGCCAGGATGGCCTGGTAGTTGCGCTCCAGCAACTCCACGTCGTGCTTCTGGGCGTCGCGGGAGAAGTAGGGGGTGGTCGGCAGGTCGGGCAGGAAGAAGACCTCGGGCTTCTGGATGGACGGCCGGGTGTTGAGGTAGCGGCTCTGCTCGCGGATCCCCTTGTGGACCCGCCCCATCCCCGACCACGAGTAGTGCTTGGCGTACTCCTGCAGGTTGTGGTACAGCTTCTGGTTGCGCCCCTCGTTGTGGGTGCAGCGCACGCAGTCGGCCGACTGGCAGCAGGCGTAGCCGTTCTCCAGGCCGTCCTTGTCGGCGCTCTGCAGGATGGCGTTGACCGGGGCGTGGCTGCGGGGCTGCTCGCGGCCCACGTGGTAGCAGTACCACACGAAGAGGCCCAGGACGCAGGCCAGGCCGGCGGCCGCGGTGGCGTCGCACTCCCTCACCGCCTGCGCCAAGCCGGCCGCCCGCTCCCAAGCCGAGTCCCAGTCTAGGAGCCACCCGACGAACATCTTCGAGAGATTCACGTCGGATCGATGTAGCAAGGCAACTGAGTCAGCCCTCGACTTCTCCACAGGCACCCACACCATGCATGTGCTCGCGATCACTCAGGTGGAAATACAGCAGCAGCGGCCTAATCGACACGGCGAAGATGGCATGGTGGCTCCTAAGCACTAAGCCAGGATGCATTTAGTCTGTTTGTCCGTCCCGCAGAACACACACATAACCACGATCTTCCTGCTGCATTGGAGATAAACCAGCAAGCCTCGATTCAGATCGTTGTGTGTTTAGGGAGGCACCTGATTTTCAATCAGCATTGTTGCAATCCCCAGGTCCTACAAGCAAGAACACAGAGGCGTGCATTAGCTCGGTAACAAACTGGATCCAATGAATATTACAGACAATTTTGGCATTTAAGCATTGCGTTAAGCCAACCTTTTGACAGTGCACTCAGAGTTAATGCCAGGAACGATTCCTCTGAAATAGAGAGCTGAGCAATCGACGATACATTACAGGACATGTCAGCGAAATAAAAAACTGTTTGTGAAACAGTATTTTAAGACAATTTATCACTCATAAATCTTGAAAATAGAGTATTAAGGACGCAGGGCTGGCCGAAGTAGAATGGAGGCAAACAATTAACAAATGCATTTAGACTTAAACATAGAACACGGCAAAACAGCACAAAAAACAGTTCTTTGCACCCCTAACGTCCATGCTAAATATGATGCCCTGTTAAACAAATCTCCTCCGCCTGCATGCCATCAGTAATCCCTCTATTCCCTGCATATCCATGTGCCTGCCTAAAAACATCTTAAATGCCACTATCGTAAATTGGCAGCACAGCGGTAGAGCTGCTGCCTCACAGCGCCAGTTAACGGGTTCGATCCTGACTACGGGTGCTGTTTGTACGGAGTAGAACTGAGATGAGGAAAAACAAATTCAGTCAGAGAGTTGTGAATCTGTGGAATTCTCTGCCTCAGAAGGCAGTGGAGGCCAATTCTCTGAATGCATTCAAGAGAGAGCTAGGTAGAGCTCTTAAGGATAGCGGAGTCAGGGGGTATGGGGAGAAGGCAGGAACGGGGTACTGATTGACAATGATCAGCCATGATCACATTGAATGGCGGTGCTGGCTCGAAGGGCCGAATAGCCTTCCCCCTGCACCTATTGTCTGTTGTCTATTGAACTTTCTCCGTGCCCGCGTGGGTTTCCTCCCACACTCCAAAGACGTACGGGTTTGTAGGTTAATTGACTTGGCAAAATTGTAAATTGTCCCTCGTGTGTGTAGAAATGTTAATGCGCGGGGACCGCTGGTCGACGCGGACTCGGTGGGCCGAAGGGCCTGTTTCCGCGTTGTATCTGCTTCCACCACCACCCCTGGCAATGTGTTCCATGCGCCTACCCAGCATATCTCCTTTAAACCTTCCCCCTCTCACCCTTTCTTTTCAAGAGTCTATCAATTATTGCATTAGAAATATTCAACTCGTCCAACGAGTTTATCACGAGGTCCCTTCCCTATCCTGACGTTACTTTCTGATCCATATAGTGGATAAAAAAACCATCGGGCTAAGGTGCCGTGTCTGGAGAGCTTTATAAAGGTCACACCGTGAGCTTAATAAAGGTCGAACCGCGAGTATGAAAGTAAAAAATAGACACAAAGTGCTGAAGTAACACAGTGGATCAGGCAGCATCTCTGGAAGACTTGGATAGACGACATATCAGGTCAGGACCATTACAGATGAGCGATTCAGGGTCTGAAGAAGGTTCTCAAGCCGAAACGTAGCTTAGCCATGTTTTCCAGGGATGCTGCCTGACCTGGAGTTACTCCAGCACTTTGTGCTTTTTTTTTAAAACCCAGCATTTGCAGTTCTCTGCATCTACATCTGTGAGTATACAAGTATTCTCCTGCATGCTTCCTGCAAAATGTTGCCATACTGTTAAGGAAAAATCCACAGCATTAGTTATCTCTTCACAAAACCCCCAAGAAATTTGTTGGAGTGTTTTCGTTTTGACAAATCCGCGTCAATGCTGCCTGATTATCTTGAATTTTTGCAGAGTACCCTTCTGTTAGGCCTTTAATGATAGCTTTTAACATCTCTCCTTTGACACGTTAAGCTAAATATTCTGAAGTTTCCTGCATTTTGTCTTCCTTTTTGAGAAGAGGAGAACATACCAATTTGTTACCAACGCTACAGTAGATGCTCGTGAAATTCAACCCCGGCTATGTCAGGGCAGATCTAAATATCCACTCCTCTTGCAATTGTGCACCAGGGCAGTACTGTGTCTCTACATTAAACTAAACGAGACGCACCACATTACTGGCATCTGCAGCTCCTTGTTTTTCTCCAGGAACAAGGTGAACCAGAACACCGCCACTTGTATTGCTGCCCTTGATGCCTAGCAGCAGAGAGTCTGTAACCAGAGGACAATAGACAATAGGTGCAGGAGTAGGCCATTCAGCCCTTCAAGCCAGCAATGTGATCATGGCTGATCATTCTCAATCAGTACCCCGTTCCTGCCTTCTCCCCATACCCCCTGACTCCGCTATCCTTAAGAGCTCTATCTAGCTCTCTCTTGAATGCATTCAGAGAATTGGCCTCCACTGCCTTCTGAGGCAGAGAATTCCACAGATTTACAACTCTCTGACTGACAAAGTCATCTCCGTTCTAAATGGCCTACCCCTTATTCTTAAACTGTGGCCCCTGGTTCTGGACTCCCCCAACATTGGGAACATGTTTCCTGCCTCTAACGTGTCCAACCCCTTGCAGTCTCAGAATATAAAGCCGTACTTTTAAGAGGAGATGGAGGAATCTCTTCAACCAGAGGGTGGTGAATCTGCGGAATTGCCCGTGGAGGCCGTCATTGGGTACCTTTGATAGTGGACATTGAAGCCTTTCCTAATCAAGAACCTATCAAAGGATACAGGGAGAAGGCAGGAGAATGATGTTGAGAGGGAATAATAGGTCAGCCATCACCGAATGGCGGAGCAAACTCGATGGGCCAAAAGGCCTAAATTTATGGCCTGTCACATGGTCTTATGTCACATGCCATCCTGAATTGGAAATACACTGTTGTTCATTCACCTCCAGTGGGTTTAAAACCTGGCTCAAGAGTGAGAAGGCCCAGACAAGATATGCAGGAATGTCCCGAGTCTGAAGAAGGGCCCCGTCCTGAATCATCCCCTGTCCATGTTCTCCAGAGATACTGCCTGACCCGCTGAGTTACTCCAGCATTTAGTGTCTTTCCTTGGTAAACCGGCATCTGCAGCTCCTTGGGTTTCCACCCATCACTTGCCAGGCTTTGTCCTGCGCCCAGCTCTCTTCCAGTTTTCTCCGTCCTAGTACACAACTTCATCTAGTTTAGCTGCTGGTTCCTTGTTTCCACACACAGGCATGCCTGCAGGATGTGGCAACTCCATTCTCAGGAGCGAATCGGGCAGCACTCACCCACGTTCAAGGTGGGCCCTTATCTCTTTCACCCCCTCAAACGCTATCTGCAAAGCTTCGTTACATTTAATGAGAGCCTTCACGACGAGGTATTTAACAACAGGATGATACTCCGAAGATCTTAACACTGACTGCTTGTGTAATAATAATAATAATATAATAATAATAATATAATAATAATAATAATAATAATATATAATATAATATAATAATAATAATATTCATTTATTGTCATTGCAACGAGTACAACGAAATTAAAAAATAGCCAATCCTGACGGTGCGTACAAACATATATGCAATAAATGCAAAAACAAATAAATACATAAATACAATTAAATACAATTATATTAAGTACAAGATTTTTTAACGGTGTTGCCTAGTGCAAAGGTAGTGTTCAGTTCTCGTATGGCCCTGGGGTAAAAACTGTTCTTAAGTCTGTTTGTTCGGGATTTGATCGACCTGAAACGTCGACCAGAGGGCAGATGAACAAACAGACGGTGGCCGGGGTGGGATGGATCTTTTATTATTTTGCCTGCTCTACTGAGGCAGCGTAGTCTGAACAGGTGCTCCAGGGAGGGCAGTGAGCAGCCGATGATCTTCTGGGCCGTCGTGATGACCCTCTGAAGGGCCTTCCTGTCCTTTTCTGAGCAGCTGGCATACCATGTGGTTATACAGTATGCCAGCACACTCTCGATGGAGCAGCGATAGAAGGACAACATGAGCTTCTCCTGCAGGTTGGTTTTCCTGAGGATCCTCAGGAAGTGGAGTCTCTGCTGTGCCTTCTTTACTGTGGTGATGGTGTTGGTAGACCAGGTAAGATCCTCTGCGATGTGCGTACCCAGGAACCTGAAAGCTGGTACCCTTTCCACACAGACCCCATTGATGTACGGCACGGTAGCACAGCGGTAGAGTTGCTGCTTTACAGCGAATGCAGCGCCGGAGACTCAGGTTCGATCCTGACTACGGGTGCTGCACTGTATGGAGTTTGTACGTTCTCCCCGTGACCTGCGTGGGTTTTCTCCGAGATCTTCGGTTTCCTCCCACACTCCAAAGACGTACAGGTATGTAGGTTAATTGGCTGGGTAAATGTAAAAATTGTCCCTAGTGGGTGTAGTGTTAGTGTGCGGGGATCACTGGGCGGCACGGACTTGGTGGGCCGAAAAGGCCTGTTTCCGGCTGTATATATATGATATGATGATATGATATGTAGAGTGGGTCGTAATCTCCACTGGTTTTTCTAAAGTCAATTATAAGTTCCTTTGTTTTGGAGGAGTTCAGGACCAGATTGTTCACTGAACACCATGCTGCCAGCCTTTGGATTTCATCCCTATAGGCTGTCTCATCTCCTTCTGAGATGAGTCCAACCACAGTCGTGTCATCCGCGAACTTGATGATGGTGTTGGTGGGATGGGTGGGGGCGCAGTCGTGAGTGTAGAGGGAGTAAAGGATGGGGCTCAACACACAGCCCTGTGGTGAGCCGGTGCTCAGTGTAATGGTGGAGGAGAGGTGAGGGCCTATTTTGACGGTCTGGGGGCGGTTGGTCAGGAAGTCCTTGATCCATTGGCAGATGGTTTGGGAAAATCCAAGGTCAGAAAGTTTGGTGACCAGTCTGCTCGGGATGACCGTGTTAAAGGCAGAGCTGAAGTCGAGGAAGAGCATCCTCACATAGCTCCCCCTGGTGTTCAAGGTGGGTCAGTGCAGTGTGAAGAGCAGTGTCGATGGCATCCCCTGTAGACCTATTTGCTCTGTAGGCAAACTGGTGTGGGTCGAAGGTGGGTGGGAGGCTGGCTTTGATGTGCTGCAGGACCAGTCTCTCGAAGCACTTTGTGATGACCGGTGTGAGTGCTACCGGACGGTAGTCGTTAAGACCGCTGATGACAGACTTTTTCGGCAGTGGGATGATTGTGGCGGACTTCAGGCAGGGAGGGATGGTGGATTTTAAAAGGGACAGGTTGAAGATTTTTGTGAAGACCTCAGATAATTGGTCTGCACATTCCCTCAGCACTCTGCCCGTCACACCATCGGGGCCTGCAGCTTTCCTGGGATTCACTGCTCTGAGCACGCGCTTAACATCATACTCCTGCACAGTGAAGGTGTTGCTGTCAGGTGCTGGAGAGGGTGTTATGTCTGCCACTGTAGCTTTCACCTCGAAACGAGCAAAGAAACAGTTAAGTTCCTCTGTCAGCGAGGCGTCGCCGTCGGCAGTCGTGCGGTTGCTGGTCTTGTAGTTGGTGATGTGCTGGATGCCTTGCCATACCCGCCGTGGGTCATTGTTGGAAAAGTGGTCCTCAATCTTCCTCTTGTAGGACGCTTTGGCATCCTTGATGCCTCTCTTCAGGTTGGTTCTAGCAGCACTGTACAGAGCTCTATCACTAGACCTGAAGGCGGTGTTACGGTCCTTGAGGAGAGACCTGACATCCTTTGTCATCCAGGGTTTTTGATTGGGATACAACCGGATGCGTTTGTCGACGGTGACATTGTCAACACAGTTTTTGATGTAGCAAAGTACAGTTGATGTGTACTCCTCCAAGTCATGATCCTCAAAAATATCCCAGTTGGTCCTTTCGAAGCAATCCTGCAGCTGCGAGGAAGCTCCTTCAGGCCATGTCTTAACAGTCTTTATGGTGACTGGAGCTTTCCTCCTGAGTGGGGTGTATGCTGGAGTTAGGAATATGGACAGGTGATCTGACTGCCCCAGGTGTGGTAGTGGTGCTGACCTGAAACCCTTCTTAATATTTGAGTAAACCTTGTCTAGTGTGTTTTTCCCCCTGGTAGCACATCTTATGTGTTGTTCAAGTTTCGGGAGAACTGACTTTAGGTCTGCATGGTTGAAGTCCCCGGCTATGATGTGGGCTGCTTCTGGATATGTGCTCTGTTGTGAGTTTATTGCACCGAGCAGGTAGCCTAAAGCTGTGCTAGCGTTAGCATTCGGTGGGATGTAGACTGCTGTTACTATAACCCCTGTAAATTCGCGAGGAAGGTAAAAAGGCCTGCATTTAACTGTTAGGGACTCCAGATCAGGAGAACAGTGGCTATCTATGATTTGGATGTTAGTGCACCAGCTGTTGTGCACGTAAATGCATAACCCCCCCCCCCCCTTGCTCTTACCGGAGTCGATGTTTCTGTCCCAACGAAACGCTGTACGCCCGGCTAGCTCAATGGCTCCGTCTGGGATAAGTGGATGAAGCCATGTCTCTGTTACTAAGAGAATGCAACAGTCCTCCACGAGTTTGTTTGCTGATATCTGTAGTTTTAGTTCGTCCATTTTGTTGATGATGGATCTGGCGTTGGTGAGAAACATGCTGGGTAGCGGTGGTTTGTGTGGCTGTCTCTTTAGCTTGGCAAGTATACCGGACCGGCATCCTCGCTTTTGCTTCCTGTTTCTCCTCCGCCTGCGACGCCTGTTCGTGCCGACAACTATCCACGGAGCGCCCGGTGTCCTGGCTATCTCTTCCGGTATATTTCGCGGGTGTGGAAATTCGCGCACAAGGTCCCGATTGCACTGGAATCCTATGAACAGAAGATCCTTTCGGTTGTAGGTAGGATTTGCCTGATTTTCCTGATTTTCCTGACTAAATTTGACTAACAGACATAACACAGATAACACACATAAAACGCACCGAAAGGGAGAGCTGTGAGCCGCTGCGTCCGTGCGCGCCGCCATCTTGCCAAGAAAACATCAATTAAATTGTCACACTGTTTGGCTGCATCACCAAGCAGTTGCCTGTACTTATGCCTGTCTGTGAACGTATAACAAAAAAGATACCTCATCTTTAAACTGTGCAAGATACATTATGCTGACTAGTAAATAACCCCTTGCACGAGAACAGATATTCTGAAGGTCACTGACTCCGAGTGGTTTAAAAGAATACTTAGCAAATCGGGTGAATGCAAGCAGCTTTTGATTATGCCCTTGAAAGATGAGCATCCCTGTTCATGGAAAAGTACATAAATTATTCTCAAAAGTGATACACTTGTGTAATGGAAATTTTAGCATGCAAATGGAACAGGTTCCAACTGTGGGTTATATAATCCACTTCTCAAATCCATAACCTCCAACATTCAGAGGTCCTGACCCACAATGCCACCCATCCACGCCCTCCAGAGATGCTGCCTGACATGCTGAGTTTAGTTTAGTTTGGAGATGTACCATGGAAGCAGCCCCTTCGACCCACCGAGTCCACACCGACCCCATTGATCACCGGTTTACACCATTCCACTTTCTCGTCCACTCCCTACACGACTAGGGGCAATTCGCAGAGGGTCAATTAACCTACAATCCCGCACGTCTTTGGGGTGTGGGGGGAAACCCACACGGTCACAGGGAGAACTTGCAAACCCTGCAGACAGCACCCGAGGTCAGGATCGAACCTGGGTCTCTGGCGCCGCGAGGCAGTGGCTCTACCCGCTGCGCCACCGCTTCTCGGGGACTTTGTGTTTCGCACAAGATTCCAGCACCTGGAGTTCCTGTTCCGTTTGAAGACTAAAATGAATTGGAGCACAAAACCTGCATCCGTGACTCGAAGTCGCACAGCATCCAGGATTATAAATGCACTGTCGTTCCTTCATCGTCCGAGGGTCTAAACCCTGGAACGCCCCAAGCAACTCCATTGCGGGAGCACTTCCCACAGAAGGACAGGAGTTGGCCAAGGTAGCAACTCACACACAAGCTCGTAAGTCATCGGAGTTAGGCCATTCGGCCCATCGAGTCTACTCCACCATTCAATCATGGCTGATCTATCTTTCCCTCTCAACCCCTCTCATTCTCCTGCCTGAAGAAGGAGATTCCCAACCCAAAATGGCAACTGTCCATGCTCTCCAGAGATGCTGCTTGATTCACTAAGTTACTCCAGCCACCGTTTCTCAGAGTGCCCATTCCGGCTTTAATTTAATTATGCTTTATTTGGTGTCAATGCTATTACTAGCCAGAGCACAGATGATTATATAATTCCCCCTCATGAATTGAGCCTGGTGTCAACCTCACTGATTTTATATAATTACTCTCAATTCACTGCATTCTCTGCAGAACCCGGCCCATTTTTATTGACAAAGGTTGCTGTGGATTCTCACTTCAACTTATTTCTTGGAGTCTTTGCAGCACAATCAAACGCTTGCTGCAATGCCAGACACTTGCTGAGTCCTGATTCAACTGACAAGTTCATAGAAAGGAACTGTGGATAAACACAATGCTGGAGTAACTCAGCGGGTCAGGCAGCATCTCTGGAGAAAAGGAATAGTGGCGTTTCCGGGCCAAGACCCTTCTTCAGACTGAGTCCTTGGAGTAGAATTAAGCCATTCGGCCCAGAGTCTACTCCGCCATTCAATCATGGCTGATCTATCTCTCCCTCCAAAACCCCATTCTCCTGCCTTCTCCCCATAAACCCCTGACACCCGCACTAATGAAGAATCTGTCAATTTCCACTTTTAAAATAAAAAAATTAAATTGGTTGTAAGAATCGCCAATACGAACACACTTCTGATAAATTGAGTTTTATTTGATAAATTAAATGTTGGGAAATGGAGAAGCAAAACAAATAAAACTTTAATAGTGTAGGAAGGAACTGCAGATGCTGGTTTAGACCGAAGATAGACACAAAAAGCTGGGGTAACTCAGCGGGTCAGGCAGCATCTCTGTAGAAAAAGAATAGATGACGTTTCAGTCCAGACCCTTCTTCAGACTGAACTTCAATCCCTCCACAGACGCTGCCTGACCCACTGCGTTCCTTCAGCACTTTTTGTTTTGCTCAAGATTCCAGCGTCGGCAGTTCCATTGTGTCTCACTTAGAGTTTCCCTTTCAATGTAGGTGGGACACTGCAAACAACCCTTTCCAAAAATCACAAAACTTTGAATGCATCACTTTTCTGTGTCCTGACTACGTCCTTTCACAATGTAGAATTTTGTTTAGTGCAAAATTTGACATTGTATTTTTAATTTTCTAACTTACATCTTCCATTGACCTATTTCTGTCTTGCCTGAACAAAACGCATGGGAGGATGACAAGAGAAGACAAAAACTGGACTCTGCTCCTGACACCCCCCAACATCGTTTGTCCATTCCTTTCCTTCCACAGATGCTGCCTGACCCGCTGAGTTTCTCCAGCACTTGGTGTTATGCTCAAGATTCCAGCATCTGAAGTTCCCCGGCTCTAGACTTTGAACCACCTGGGAAAAGGAATCTTGCTGACATTCCTCCCAACTTACATAAAATGGTCACTTCAGCGAGAGATCACAGGGCGATTTGGAGCATAAATTGTACTAATGCAACAACATATCATATCATATCATATATATATACAGCCGGAAACAGGCCTTTTCAGCCCTCCAAGTCCGTGCCGCCCAGCGATCCCCGTACATTAACACTATCCTACACCCACTAGGGACAATTTTTTTTTTTTTACATTTACCCAGCCAATTAACCTACATACCTGTACGTCTTTGGAGTGTGGGAGGAAACCGAAGATCTCGGAGAAAACCCACGCAGGTCACGGGGAGAACGTACAAACTCCTTACAGTGCAGCACCCGTAGTCAGGATCGAACCTGAGTCTCCGGCGCTGCATTCGCTGTAAAGCAGCAACTCTACCGCTGCGCTACCGTGCCGCCCAAAGAGATTGTTCAGAGAGATTTATTCACAAAATGCTGGAGTAACTCAGCGGGTCAGGCAGCATCTCGGGAGAGAAGGAATGGGTGACGTTTCGGGTCGAGACCCTTCTTCAGACTGATGTCAGGGGGGCGGGACAAAGGAAGGATATAGGTGGAGACAGGAAGATAGAGTGAGATCTGGGAAGGAGGAGGGGAAGGGAGGGACAGAGGAACTATCTAAAGTTGGACAGAAACTTTTAGCAACATGTTCAGAGAGATGTTGCTGTTCTATAAGACGTTGGTGAGGAGTATTGTGTTCAGTTTTGGGCAGCAAGTTATAAGAAAGACATTTTCAAGCTGAAAGAGTACAGAGAAGATTTCGGAGGATGTTGTCAAGACTCGAAGACCTGAGCCTATAGGGAGAGGGTACCGGAGGAGGTAGTTGAGGCAAGTACTGTTACAATGTCTGAAGAAGGGTCTCGACCCGAAACGTCACCCATTCCTTCTCTCCCGAGATGCTGCCTAACCTGCTGAGTTACTCCAGCATTTTGTGAATAAATACCATCGATTTGTACCAGCATCCGCAGCTATTTTCTTATACATGTTCAGAGATCCAATTAGCCAACAAATAACATTACAAATATTAAATTTTTGAACGAATGTACACAAAGACAGGCACAGCATAGATGAGATCAATAGTGAAGGTTTCGAACAAGCTCCACATTCTGTGCCAGTAACAGAACATAAAACACCAGAGCACAGGAACGGATACTTCAGCCCATAATGTTTGCACCAAACTTGATGCCACGCTAAACTGACCTCATCTGCCTGCACAGAGAGTCATAGAGCGTAGAAACAGGCCCTTCAGCCCAACGTGCCCACAACGACCAACATGTCCCATCTACACTAGTCCCACCTGCCTGTGTTTGGCCCATATCCTTGTACCCGTCTAAATGGTACGGTAGCGCAGCGGTAGAGTTGCTGCTTTACAGCGAATGCAGCGCTGGAGACTCAGGTTCGATCCTGACTACGGGTGCTGCACTGTAAGGAGTTTGTACGTTCTCCCCGTGACCTGCGTGGGTTTTCTCCGAGATCTTCGGTTTCCTCCCACACTCCAAAGACGTACAGGTATGTAGGTTAATTGGCTGGGTAAATGTAAAAATTGTCCCTAGTGGGTGTAGGATAGTGTTAATGTACGGGGATCACTGGGCGGCACGGACTTGGAGGGCCGAAAAGGCCTGTTTCCGGCTGTATATATATGATATGATGATATGATAAATGCCGTGATATCACAAAATGCTGGAGCAACTCAGCGGGTCAGGCAGCATCTCAGGGGAGAAGGAATGGGTGACGTTTTGGGTCGAGACCCTTCTTCAGACATTGTAACAGTACTTGCCTCAACTACCTCCTCCGGTACCCTCTCCCTATAGGCTCAGGTCCTCGAGTCTTGACAACATCCTCCGAAATCTTCTCTGTACTCTTTCAGCTTGAAAATGTCTTTCTTATAACTTGCTGCCCAAAACTGAACACAATACTCCTCACCAATGTCTTATAGAACAGCAACATGACCTCACAACTTCTATACTCAATACCCTGACTGATGAAGAGCACGATCCATATCGTCTATTCCTTGCACTTCCACGTGCCTATCTAAAAAAAAAAATCGTCAACCACACTAGGTAATTACTAGACACAAGGATCCGCAGATGCTGGACTCCTGAGCAAAGCAGTGTGCTGGAGGAACTCAGCGGGTCAAGTAGCATCCGTATCCATTTCCCTCCATAGACGCTGCCTGACCTGCTGAGTTCCTCCAGCACCTTGTGTTTTGCTACGGAATTATTAGTTCCTCTCCAAGTGTGACTGGAACTTGTCGTTATACAAGGACCATATTAAGGACATATACTGTTCATGCAAAAATAATTTGAAGATGAAACTTCAACCAAATTCCAGTTAACCCACAACCAGTGGAAATTTAAATATTATTATATAATACACTGTTCTGCATATCTTTGCAGTAATTTTGCCATCCCTTCAATTTTCCCTCTGCTCTCCAAAGGTTCTACTGGATTTCAATTTCACCATCATTACAAGCCCTCGAACAAATGACCACTCTGTAATAATTTCAAACAATTAGTATTGAAATAACAGACAGAGATTGTTGGGAATAATCAGGCGCGAGAGAGAGAGAGCAGTGAGATTTTTGTTTCATGCCTTCATCAAAACTACAGACTTGCTAATCATTTTGTGTTTTCTGCCTTTATTTCAGCCTTTCTACCTCCACGGGATTTTGCTCTGGACCTTGCTTCAGAACTGCTAGCAGCCTTAGGAGAAAGGAAAGGTCGTTGGCCCAAAACATTAATCCCATTTCTCTCTCCACAGACTCTCAATCCTGCTGACATCTTTCCACATTTATCACTTCTGATTTCCAACATCTGCAGTGTTCTGCTTTCATGTTGGTAGATCATTCAAACGCAGTGGTTGCAACCTTTTACATTTTACTTATGCACACAACCTCCAACGGGAGTTACCAAATAAAAATCCAGGATCCTGGAGGGAACCTTATTTATTTTTTTGTTGCGTCAAGAAACAGTCATGGAATCATACAGGCCATCCAAAAACAAACAGGAAAAAACCACAAATACATATTCAGGGCAAATCAACATTACGCTGGCTTTTCTTATTATTGATACATCTTGAAACCTCTCCAGAGAGAAAAGGCAAAAATGCATTCGTTCCTGCAAGATGAGCAATACGAGCTATTGTAGAAAGAGGTCTCAAAAAGAGAACATTTATACAAATATGAGGGGGGGGGGGGGGGGGGTTTCCTCTCCCCCCGAGGATTAGATGAACATTTATTTGTTTATACATTCGCAAACCAGCAAGCACAACTCGCCTGCTATCAGCATTGCACCTGCACCAGGGTGAAGCCTTGCATTTGCAGTCTAGCCCTCCACAACACCAACAGAACTGGCAGGGGGATATAAAACACACCTGTCTCCCTGTCTCTCGCACAATAATGCACAGAAATAAGGTGCAAAGCACCGTGTCATCCTCATCCCTCTTCTCTTCCCTTCCCTTTTGCAGGTGAGGTGAGCCTTCAGGCCCGAGCTTGCAGTCTTTT